>NC_057390.1:61632571-61701142 GCF_019320065.1 Cervus canadensis | reverse complement strand
TCATCTACATATCTGAGGTTATTGATATTTCTCTCAGCAATCTTGATTCCAGCTTGTTCTTCATCCAGCTTGGCATTTCAAATGATGTACTCTGCATACAAGTTAAATAAGCAGGGTGACAATATACAGCCTTGACAGACTCCTTTCCCAAATTGGAACCAGTCTGTTGTTCCATGTGAAGTTCTAACTGCTGCTTCTTGACTTGCATACAGATTTCTGGTGGTCTAGTGTTTCCATCTCTTGAAGAATTTTCCACAGTTCATTGTGATCTACACAGTCAAAGGCTTTGGTGAAGTCAATAAAGCAGAAGTAGATGTTTTTCTGGAACTCTCTTGCTTTTTCAATGATCCAGTGGATATTGGCAATTTGATCTCTGGTTCCTCTGCCTTTTCTAAATCCAGCTTGAACATCTGGAAGTTCACGGTTCATGTACTATTGAAGCCTGGCTTGGAGAATTTTGAGCATTACTTTGCTAGCGTGTGAGATGAGTGCAATTGTGCAGTAGTTTGAACATTCTTTGCCATTGACTTTCTTTAGGATTGGAATGAAAACTGACCTTTTCCAGTCCTGTGGCCACTGCTGAGTTTTCCAGATTTGCTGGCATATTGAGTGTAGCACTTTCACAGCACTGTCTTTTAGGATCTGAAATAGCTCAACTGGAATTCCATCACCTCCACTAGCTTTGTTCCTAGTGATGCTTCCTAAAGCCCACTTGACTTTGCATTCCAGGATGTCTGGCTCTAGGTGAGGGATCACACCATCGTGGTTATCTGGGTCATGAACATTTTTTTTTGTATAGTTCTTCTGTGCATTCTTGCCACCTCTTCTTAATATCTTATACTTCTGTTAGGTTCATACAATTTCTGTCCTTTATTGTGCTCATCTGTGCATGAAATATTCCTTTGGTATCTCTAATTTTCTTGAAGAGATCTCTAAAGAATCTGCCTGCAGTGCAGGAGACCCAGGTTCAATTGCTGGGTCGGGAAGATCCCCGGAGTAGGGCATGGCAACCCACTCCAGTATTCTTGCCTGTAGAATCCCACAGAAGGAGGAGCCTGGCTGGTTGCAGTCCATAAGGTCGCAGAGTCGGACATGAGTGAAGTGACTGAGCAGCAGCAGCAGCAGCATGTATTGAATGTTGATAATACAGCAGATACCTTCCTAAGGTATTTAGATCCATTATCTAATTTAATTCTCTGCAAAATCCCATGTAGTAGGTTATGATATCATTTTTATGGATAAAGAAACCAATTCCTAGATACATTAAATGGAGAAGGCAATGGCACCCCACTCCAGTGCTCTTGCCTGGGAAATCCCATGGAAGGAGGAGCCTGGTAGTTTGCAGTCTGTGGGGTCGCTAAGAGTGGGACACAACTGAGCAACTTCACTTTCACTTTTCACTTTCATGCATTGGATAAGGCAATGGCTCCCCATTCCAGTGTTCTTGCCTGGAGAATCCCAGGGACAGGGGAGCCTGGTGGACTACCGTCTATGGGGTCACACAGAGTTAGACACGACTGAAGCAACTTAGAAGCAGCAGATACATTAAAAAAAAAAAAAAGAAGAAGAAAAACTTGACTAAGGTCGTGAAGCTACTGATCAAATTGACCAGACCCAAACCCAGACCTGCCTAATCTCAAAACCCAGGCTCTTAATCCCCCAAAATGTGCTCTAACCCATCCTCCTCAAAACATGGATAAAATGGCACATTTTACAAAAGAATAGCAAACTACCATGAATTAGCTAATGCAGCCATCTTAATATGCATGCACACGTCTTGGCAGGAGGTCTCACTTCTTTGCAACCTAAGACCAGAACATATTTTGCAAGAAAACAAAGCTCCTAGGAGGAATGGGTCTCATATTTTAAGAGCCAAAAGCTTTGTGTGTTTTCAGTAGTCTTTCTGGCAAAAGCAAATCAACAGCAAGGTGAAGAAAAGAGAGGTTTCCAGCATTCTCATGATTCTCTGTCCCACTCAAAACGGAAAACTCAGGTCTGGACCGTCCCAGATTCATGAGTATCCAGGGACCTTCCATTAGTGAGTGATGGTTACAAATTGTTGTGCCTTCGGCATATCAGGTTTATTTTTGTTTCAAAGGAGTTTGCGTAGTCTCTGCTCTGTGCTTCTACATTTGCACCTTAAAGACTGGAGCTTTTGGGCTTATGACTCATGGATTTTTTTTCTTTAGAAAAGGGTGGGCTATATTTTTTCTTTTGGCAGCTCTTAAATTAGTCAAGTTACCATGTAATCTTTGAGTTTCACCGAGTGGCTTCAAGGATTAGATACTGAAAGCCCAAGAAAAGTGCTTGGATTACAAACTTTCAATATATTGCAACTTAAAGCTGGCCTTTTCTTTCTTTTACAATCCAGGAATATACTTCTACCATATTTATATAGCATTTTCCTGAAGACAAGGAAAGCTCTGCTAGCAGAGGTAAGGGAGGAGTCACCTGGCATTTAGAAGGTGAAGCTCTTTTGGCAGAACTGGCATTAAAACTCATCATAATTTCACTTTCATTTTTAAAAGTAAGAGTCTTTGATATTGGTCTCTTTTTGTCAGTGTAAATGTCTCCTCTTTACTTACTCCTGGGATGATCTCAGTTCTTCTCTGTAGAGGAGACAGAGAACTTTCTTAGAATGTACTTCCAAAAAGATGTCTCTTGCTTTCATCATTTATCCACCCCCATGTCCCCAGATGTTTCTTAAAGTTGGTTCTCCCAGTGCTTTTCCACCTACTCCTAGTGACTTGTTCTCACTCTTCCAAAAAACAAGGCCTGGATCAACGGTAACAGAAGGGAGAGTTGATTCAGCTCAGCACCATTAAAGACAGACCAGAGGACTTCCCTGGTGGTTCAGTGGTAAAGAATCTGCCTGCCAGTGCAGGGGACATGGATTCAATCCCTGGTCTGGGAAGATTCCACATGCCAGAGGGCAACTAAGCCCATGCACCACAACTACTGAGTTTGTGCTCTAGAGGACATGCTTTGCAACTACTGAGCCTTTCTACTGCAACTACTGAAGCCCAAGCACCCTAGGGCCTGTGCTCCACAACCAGAGAACCCACAGAAGTGAGAAGCCCACACAACACAACAAAGAGTAGCCCCCACTCGCTGTGACTAGAGAAAGCCTGTGCATAGCAACAAAGATCCAGCTCAGCCACAAGTAAAAACAAATAAAAAAAAGAAAAACCAGAAAATCCAAGCCCCTCCTAAATAATGCCAACTCCTCAAACCGCCCAGTCGATTTCAAAGTCTCTAGTAGGGATCAGAAAACTTTCCTTGTAAAGGCATGCTGGCCATGAGATGGAATATTACTGCTCTTGTGTACCATGGTCTTCCCTGCCTGACCAGCAATATCAGGTAGGTTTTAAGAGAATTAATTGAAATATGGATCTGAAATCTTTTAAATCATGGTAAGATGGCTCAAAATTCAAAGGATGAATAGTATTACTAAGTAGGAGACCATGATCAAAACAAAAATGCCATCCAAGTAGATGTGAAGAGAAAAGGTGAATCAAATAAACAGCCCTCAGACCAAACACTGTCACCTCTTGGAAACAATTCTTGAGCCTCGGACTTAGCTGAATCACCCTCACCTGGATTTTTCCAATGAACTTGCACAGCACTGCTTGTGTGTTCTCTCATAGCAATGATTGGGGATTTTCTCATCTGTTTCCCTATTGTATTAAAAGCTCCTTATAGTGGACAGAAGCTCATTTGTCTCTGTCCCCAGTGCCTAGTGCAGAGTCTGCTACATAACAGGCACCCAATAAATGCTCATTGATTTAGTCAATGAGTTAGCTAATTAATAATTAACACAAGCCAGCATTTACTGAGTGCCAAATAATAGGCAAGGACTTCCCAGGTGACTCAGTGGTAAAGAATCTGTCTGCCAGTGCAGGAGATGCAGGCTCAATCCTTGAGTTGGGAAGATCCCCTGGAGAAGGAAATGGCAACCCACTCCAGTATTCTTTCCTGGGAAATTCCATGAACAGAACAGCCTGGCAGGCTGGGGTCACAAAGTCAGATATGACTTGACTAAACAACAATTAATATAATTCAAAGGATGGCTGGTAAAACACAAAATATGTTCCTAAGATAAAAGATTTATAGAATAGTTTGGAATTAAAAGAAACACAGGGATGAAATCCATCAATCCATTCATTCAATAAGTATTTCATCTTACTACAAGACAAAGAAATGCATAGACTTGGTTTCAGGGAGGGGAGATGACACATGAAAAGCTTGGAAAATTCTAAATATGAATATATTTAAGCAATGAGCAAAGAGGTTTGTCTTTAGAAGCAGGCTAGTATCAGATGGTGCCTGGCATGAACTACTTGGCTAAAAAGTTTGCAATTTCTTCTATAAACCACAAGAAGATAGTTTGCAGAAGGACAAGATAGATGGGTTTCAGACAGCAAGCGCTAGAGGCAGGGAGACCTGTTAGGAGGATTTTATAGAAAGTCACAGAAGAGGGAATGGCAGTCTCCATGGTTAGGCTACTAGGTAATTACCCCCTAGGGTCTCTCTCTCCCTGCCCTAAATTAAGTTGTAGATGCTCCTGCCACGACATCATGCTTAGTTGCTTTTTAAGACAGAACCTGGGCAAGAGGAAGAGGAACCTGTGGGTATAAAAGTTAAGAAGCAACATTGAATTCAAGGCTTCACACTATTTCAGCTTGGGGGCAGCATCACTCAAGTGGTTAAGGAGACTTGTAAATCCTGGGGTAGCTATCAGCTCTCTCCTCTTCTAGGCTTCCCTCTATAGAAACCATGAACATCTTAGTTTGAAAAGACATGTATTAGAAAATGACGGTGCTCATTTTCAATTACATCTTTATTTCTGATTGGAATTACATTATAAATATTCCTTTATATAATTCATATATTTACCTATTCATTCATTTTCTACTAGGATGGTGAAAATGAATAAAACATAGACCTCCTAAATTATTAATTTTCCCTTGAAATTTAAAAAGCAGAATTGATCCTCCCAGTGAAACACTGACATGATTATTATTACTTGTATCTTATAAAGTTTGTATTAGGTAAAGTTTATACCCAATTCAAGAATATTTTTTAGGATATTTGGAATCATTCAAGAAATGTCTCAATATATTTTAAGAAAAAAAATTTTTCCTTCTCCTAGCAGTTGAGTCAAGTGACAGAAATACCCAAATCAAATGACAGCCTTATCTTCCCAAACATTTTCCAAAAGGCTCTTGCATCTGGGGTCCAACAGTTAATTCTCTCTAACTAGTTCTCCTATGTCATTCCTCCATTCCTATTTTTACTTTAAATGCCATCTCTTTTTGCTGTTTCCCACAACAGTTTTAGCCTTTCTTGGTAATCTAATGCCCCAGTCAATTTCCTGAGGTAAAGATGTGTTTATATAAAAATTGCTATCAGGAAACAGTTCAAGTATTGAGAAAAGTCAGTGTACATTTTAACTGACAACTCCATAAATAGATGAAGATGGAGTCACATTTCAGAATCCTGAATTACTGAGTACATTCCCTTGTCCCATTGCCTGGACCTAAACCTGGATTTCATTCCCACAGAAATTTATTCATTGAATGTTTTTTGAGTGCCTACTATGTGCTGGTCAATGAGGCTGCATCAAGAGGCAAAATTGTAAATTACCACGATGGGTGCTTCTTGCTAACTTGTACTTTATCTGTTGATACACAGGAATTACATTGGATTAGCCTAATAGTTCATTCGAGTTTTTCTGTTACATCGTATAGAAAAATCTGAACAAACTTTTTTAGCCAAACCAATGCTTCCCCAACTTTTGATTTTAAGTTCTGAGAGGGCAGAGACCATGTTTCATTCATGCCTTATTTACCTCTGCTTTTCCTAGAGGAGGCATGGACTAGATAGCAACAAGGAAAATCAGAATTTCCTTCTCTAGTGATGTCCCTTGCTTAGAATTCCTCCAAAATGTCTATACCTACATGAGTTGTCTAATCTAGGCTTTGACATGCCAGTTAGAGTTGGCTATTCACACATGCAGAAGTTCAGCTTTCTCATCTATAAAATAGGTCTAATGACAGTTGCACTCATTTTAGGTGACTATCTTGAAGCTTAAACAATAAAATGGCCCAGTAAAGTTTTTTGTAAATTCTTAACTCAAATGGTAAAAGCGTCTGCCTACAATGTGGAAGATCAGGGTTCAATCCCTGGGTCGGGAAGGTCCCCTGGAGAAGAAAATGGCAACCCACTCCAGTCCTCTTGCCTTGAAAATACCATGGGTGGAGGAGCCTGGTAGGCTACAGTCCATGGGGTTGCAAAGAGTTGGAAACAACTGAGCGACTTCACTCTCACTTTTTAATAATATAAATGTAAGAAATTATTTTATTTACTCCTAAGACAACTTGGAATTGTACTTTAGTTGTTTCAGAAAGGAAATCTTTAGCTCTTTAAATAAAGGACAAAGGGCTTCCCTGGTGGCTCAGATGGTAAAGCGCTGGCCTGCAATGCAAGAGACCTGGCTTTGTTCCCTGCATCGAGAAGATACCCTGGAGAAGGAAATCTTGGTAACTCATTCCAGTACTCTTGCCTGGAAAATTCCATGGATGGAGGAGCCTGGTAGGCTACAGTCCATGGAATTGCAAAGAGTTGGACACGACTGAGGGACTTCACTTGCACTTTCACTTTTAAAGCACAAATCTCTTTGAACACTATGTTTCTTTTTTTTGAAGACTATGTTTCATAACACCCAAGGCAATGGTGGATTTATTAAAAAACATGGAAGAGGAGAATGAATGGGTGAATGTAGAGTTTTGGTTCCATAGCATGGTAATATCTAGTGGAGAAACACATGCACACAGAGCCACCAACAAGAACATGAGTGTATTTAGAGAGCAAACCAACCAGGCAGTGAAATACATAGTCTCAGTTACTTCATATGGTTGCATTTAAATACATGTTACACATGAACCAATGGAAAGTGGCTAGTTGGTGAACTGAATCTTTAACTATTGACTTGTAAATAATTTAAATTTAAATAGCCACCTGCAGCTGGTTACTACTCCACCAGACAGCAGCACAATTTTCAATCTCAGATTGGCCATTAGTTATGCCATTAGCTGTGCATCTCTGGGAAAATCGGTCACCTTCTCTGAGCCTCAAAGTCTCAGAGGAAAATAAATTAAATCATCTCCCAGGTATCTCTTTCAGGCAAAATGTTGTGTGAATCAAAATACAAGAATAATAATTAAGACACAAGAACAAGTCTCAGCTCTCTACAGATTTCCTATTTGCAAGGAGCACATGAAAAATCTGTAAGTGCTAGTTTAAAGCATTTACCTCTCTGTACCTCCATTTTTTTCTTCTATAAAAAGGATATAGTAAGAAAAACTACCTCTTGGGGTTATTAGAGTTAAATAATTTAACAAATAGAAAGTAATAGCACAGTTCTTGGTACACAGCAGTAATAAAATGTTATAATATACATCTAAATCTGTTTCACTCTCTCCATCTCAACTGCAAAGGCTTTCATGAGAATAAAACGAGATGATACATACAATCAAAGTGAAATGCTGAAAAATGGAAGCAAACATTAGTTATCTTATTTTTTACAATCATGAATTTAGTTATGCTTAGACGCTCAGTCATGTCTGACTCTTTGTGACCCCATGGACTATAGCCTATCAGGCCTCTCTGTCCATGGGATTCTCCCAGCAAGAATACTAGAGTCAATTGCTAAACTTTAGATTAAATTCAATCTCTCATCATGCATTCAACATATATTTATAATGTGCCTACTATGTGCCAAGGACTATTTTTTAGGCTGAAATTTATAGTAGAGAGCAGACAATGGCCTGCCCTTGGGGAGCTTGCTTTCTGATTTGTGGGCATGCATGTGCCTGTGCTCACACACACGTGTACACACACACACATTCTTTCTGTCCTCTATAGAGTCAGGCTGCCTCAGTTTGAATCCTAGCTCTGCTACTGACCATCTGTGTGATTCTAAGTAAGTTGCTTAACTTCTTTAAGCCTCTATTAGCTTCTCTGTAAAAGGAAGCTAACAATGAAAATTTTAAGGATGAAGTGAAAAAGAGTGTAAAGCCCTTAGCACAGTACCCAGTCCTCTGTAAGTGGTACATAAATTATTGTTTTTATTATTAGCTCAGAGAAGACTTGCTTTCCTCCCAAGGCTCAATTCTTTGCTGGGTTGTGAGTAATGCATGTGAAGTAACAGCTAAGAGGCCATAGGTGACCCCATTTCTTGTTTCTCATGTTCCTCTGCAATTTCTGATAGAACACTCAGAAGTACTAGGCTTTGAGTTCTTTAGATAGTTTGAAGAAGAGGGATCCTGTTCTATTCTGTCTCAGAAAGTGAGTCTTCCTAGGGAAGAAAGGGAAAGGGTGAGAAATAAATAGCATGAGCATTATAAGGGGAGAGGGAAGTACTTGGTGAAAGTGGAGGCGCTTACCACCTCCTAGTCTGTGATCCCCTGCAGAAGAAAATGGCAACCCATTCCAGTATCCTTGTCTGGAGAGTTCCAAGGACAGAGGAGCCTGGTGGGACCAGTACCTGGGGTCACAAAGAGTCAGACAGGACTGAGCGACTAACACTTCACTTCACTCTGTGCTGATCGATCCCTGTATTTCCCCAGTTGTTTCCTGAGCTGCTTTTCATGAACATCAGTCAATGCATGCCTAAGAGAGAAACCTATAGGGGAAGTAGAGGCAGCTCTGCCAGCTAGTTATTAAAATAATGGCCCTTGACTCGCTGAACAGGCTGCTGGTAACACAGCAGCAGAATCAACCATGAGGACCCCTTCTCTTTTCTATATTTGACATAAAGAATCTTTTTTGTGATGTTTTCCTCCTTTTTATGACTCAATTTGATGCTCGTTTCAGTTTCATTTTTCCCATGCATGCAAAGAAGGGGGAGCTGAAGAAGGAAGTACCTTCCTAAAAGATGATGCAAAATCCTCGCTACTCTCAGGAGAGCTTGGGAGTATCCGGCTCTCAAAATCCATGACAAATCAACAGAGCTGTGTCCTGGGAATAGCCAAGCCAACTATGCAGAGGTGGCTGCTAGGAAGCAATGTTTCCAGAGCTAACAGGAACCTAGAATGTATATATCACTGTTTATATCACTGCTCCCCATGTCTACAATGTCACCACTGATTCTTTCCTTTGAATCATGGCATCAAAGGCCTCAGATAAAACAGGAGGCTTGCCTGAGAATTGAGCTATGAGACCTCATCCGTACTCATTCCTTAGAGGCCCACACACAAGGGGACTTGGATGTGGGAGAAAACTAAGGTGATGGGTCCAGGGAAACAATGAAGGGCTGCTCAAGTGGGTGCTCTTCAGAAGATCAGCATCAGGGGGGCCTGATTATGGGGCCTTAAGTGCTGGGGTCAGGTAAGGACAGGTACAAAACGAGGAAAGAAAAAAAGTAGGAAGGAAAGAGAAATTCATCTCTAAGATCATCACCTTCACTATTTTGCTAAGGGAGCAACTAACTGCCTCGTTACATAAAGGACCGGTCAGGGTAACCCCATAATTCATGGAGTTTATTTTTCCTTTCTGGAAGTCGCAGTGGTGCGCTTTGGAGATCTGGCAACAGGAGGCAAGGATGCTGCCAGTGGGAGGAAAGATGGAGTGCAGCCCCACATGGGCCATCGCCTGCTCAGATCTTACAGAAACCTTGCCTTGTATGGCTTTGGAGCCATGGCTCTCTTTCCATCAGATCAAGTCCTCCCTTAATCCCTTGTCTGTGTCTCCAGCCGTGCACTCCATAAACGATGATCATAGCTGCTTCACAGAGTGTTTAGACAGCCACGGAGCAGGGGCTCAAAGCCTGTGAGAGCAGGGAACTCACTCCCCTCCTTGAAAGCCCTGGGCTTGAGCTTCAGGTTCTGCTCCCAATGTCACATGTGGATACCAGCCCCCTCCTGTTCGGAAAATTTAGCAAATCTCTTTGCCCCCAATAAAGCCATTTGGGAGACTTGAAATTTCTCAGCAGACACTTGTTAAACAAAACATGTCACATACCTCTAGGAAAAGGGTGACATCTATTTCTTTATTTTTCCTAATTCCTGAAGCAACTTTCATCTCAAGGCTGAGAACCGAGAACAGTTCAGAGAACAGTTCCAACATGGCAGAGCTCACACTGCGTTGAAGCTGAAGATGTCACCCACGATAAACATGAACTGCTGTGACAATGAGAAGGGAGGGGAAGAATTGCCTCTCTGAGCGGGGTGGGGGGATGCTCAACACAGGAGAAAAGGAAAGATGCATTTGATTGTGTTTACAAGATTCATTCACAGCCCAGCAGGCAGTATTCACACTATAATATTCACCCTAACACAGATAATTTGATTTTCAACCTGGTTATCATGCATTCAGACATAGCAATACATGAAAATATATGCTTTAGCAGTGCATTTTAAACAAGTTGCACACTTTAAGTCGGAATATATTAGAGGTGAGTGCTGAAGTTAGTGATTGTAGAGGACTCGGAAATCTCCATTCAGCACATGGCATAGGTTTTGAAATGACTCAAAAATTTTTTTTACATTCTGTTCCAGCTGCTAACTGTATATTTATATATCAATCTACATACAGGATGCAGTGAAAATGATAAACTTGCTTGCTTTTTAAATGTTCCATGGTTTGAAGAGTTTTTAACTTTCTTAAGCATCCCAAAGCAAAATGGAAATGTAACCCCACCCATATACCTTGAAATGATAACCATTACTATTGTAACTAAGTAGGGAATGATGGATTGTCAGGCTCCGCCCCCTCATGCTGTGAAAACTGAGCAGCAGGCTTTGTGTGACTTTTTCAAGGTCACACAATTAATAAATGAAGAGTTGAAGTTCTACTCTGCGCCTTTCTGCCATCCTGCCTTTGGAATACACACATGCGTGCTAAGTTGCTTCAGTCATGTCCGACTCTTTGCGGCTCCATGGACTGTAACCCACCAGGCTCCTCTGTCCACGGGGTTCTCCAGGCCAGAATACTGGAGTGGGTTGCCATGCCTTCCTCCAGGGGATCTTCCCAACCCAGGGGTCGAACCTAGGTCTCCTGAGGCTCTTGCATTGCAGGCGGATTCTAAAGGCCCTGCCCTCAGAAGTAAACAAGTAAATTTACTAAGTAAATAAGAATAAATAAATAAAACATGAGTGATAATGTATTTTAATCATATAGTTAAAATCAAAGTTTTTTTCTATGGCCCATACCTACCAAGGCTCCATCCAGCCTGGCCTCTCGACCTCAACCCTGAGAGTCGGCCAATACTTTTGAAAAATTAATTCACTGCAAAGATGACGTCCCCAGTGCCTTCATTCTTCCACTGCTATTCTGTTAGTCAGTCATGGCTATTTCTTGACTATGGTGAAGCCAGAGATAGCACTGGTCTTGGAAGACCTTGGTCTTTTACCACTATAGTGTGACTGTCTGAGATGATTCGACTCCCAGAGAAATACAGCTTGAAGGTCCAACAGATTGTCTTGTCTTTTCAGGCATGATAAATCTCTTTGTCACGTGTGGTGACTATAGATCTTGATTTGGGTCCTGGGTCAAACACTGGCCCTCCGCAAGCTGAAGATAATTCCTCCCTAACGTTAACAAAGCAGATAGATGGCTGAGACATATCAGGAGAAAGGAGACTTCAGGAGGAAGGGGGCACCTGCGCAGGGGAAGGGGAGGTCTTTACCTATCCCTGATCCTCACATTCTGGAGCTTTCCATATTCTGCAGGAGCCACATTTCCTTCACATCACAAACTACCAAATTAATTTGCTCTCAGAGTTCTGAGCAGTTAGAAGTCAAGAGCAGGACTGGACATCACCCCAGAGGCTCGGAGAGCCACTGAAGTTTGTGAGGACACAAGAGGGGAGACCCAAAGCCTCCATCTCCATGAGGCCTGGGTGACACCTCTGGGGGAAATGATGTAGGCCAGCTGGGAAAAGAGGGTTTTCTTTTTATGCCTGTTGGAAATAGGCATTTTAGAATTGTCAGGTCATAAAATGTTTTAAAAATGAATATGTTTCTAGACAGTCTAGGAGGTAAATGAATAACCTCTAATTGTTCTCCTGAGCAAGCCCTTAGCAACCATGGGCTTTCTGCAGGCTGGGACGAAGCCTGGTTTGACTGGCCTCCAGCATCTGCTCATAGTGTAGTCTTTGGGAAGTTACCGAACCTCTCTCTGTGCATCAGATTCTCCACCTGTAAAACTGTCATCTCTCCCTTATTGGGTTGTCAGGATTTAAGTTATCTCATTAGAATAGAATACTTAGAACAGTTGTAGTTGTTATTGTTGAGTCGCTCAGTTGTGTCCGACTCTTTGCAACCCCATGGACCACAGCATGTGAGGTTTCCCTTTCCTTCACTATCTCCTGGAGTTTGCTCAAACTCATGTCCGTTGAGTTTGTGATGCCATCCAACTATCTCATCCTCTGTCGCCTCCTCCTCCTGCCCTCAATCCTTCCCAGCATCAAGGTCTTTTCCAGTGCCTGATACATATTGAGCACTCAGTAAAATGTTTGAGTCCATTTGTTATTATACTTTGATACAAGGGTTAAGCCAGAAAAAAAAATGTCAATGATGCTTTTTTTTACCACTCAATTTATTCATAAATAGTTCCGAGAACCACCATGCTCTGGTATTTCTTCTGGCTCCACCCTCCAAAACAGCCTGATAGTCCCTAAAATTGCATCTTGCTTCAGAGGCTATAGGGCATTCGTGTGGTGGCTTAGAGCACGCTGCTTGCCTTGTACCACACAATTAATAGTGTTTTACAACCATTGATATTAGGATGAGAGTGGTGACAATAACATGGAAGGAGGGCAGACAATATCAGCCAGCCAAACAAGGAAAATGCAAATACCATACCCACACCTAAAGGCAGAGGCAAAGCCATCTTTCCTCTTTTCTGTTTTCTTGGGCTTCCTCCATACTCTGAGCTCTACCAAGACAGAACAGAGAATTGCTCCATGTAAAATGACAGTCTCCATGGCTGCTTCCAACAGGGCACCCTCATTTTTCTAGAGTCAGAATGCGGACTTAGCCAAGCCACCGTCTGCTCCTGGAGAAGGACTGCCCAGGAGGCTAGCAATGGGCCCAGGCTCACTTGGCTCCCGCTGTCCTCCTGCAGCCTCCGCCCCATCTGAGCAAACCTTGGCAGGCCCCACATCGCGAGCCTGCCCCTCTGCACAATGTGGAAAGCATTGACTCAGCGGTGGTTTAAGTGCAGCAGCAATGCTTTCATCAAAGCCTCTGTTCCCACCTTGCGCTCAGGAAAGCAGCTGGTGAACGTCGTGTCCTGTGCTACAGATGGACCGGTGGAGGCAGGCCCAGTGCTCAGCGTACCGACTTAGACAGGTGTTTGATTTTGCGTTTTCCAGGTGGCCAGAAGGAAGCTGATCATTTGGTGAAAGAGGAAGTCATGCGGGAGAGAAATAGTTCACCCGCCCTGGCAAGAGCACAGAGCCAGCCACTTGGCTTTCATCCATCTGTTCACCAGACATGGTCTTAAAGCCAGCACATGTTCCCTTGAGGGTTCATTCTTCCTTTGAATTTTAATGGCGAGTAAGAGGATTCTGCTGTCAGCTCCCGCTCTTTCAGTGAGAGTGGTCTTTTGGTCTGGGGAGTTAACCAGGTCACCAAGATTAGTGGCAGCTGGCATTTCCAGTCGGGGCATCTCAGCTCTGTCAGTCCAGGCTGCCAGGTGTGCTGTGAGAAGCTGAAGGAGATGCATGGTGTGTTTCTCCCTGCCCCTTTGTCCACCTTCATGAGTAGAGGGCAGTGTAAGAGACACTTTCTGGCCCCTGGAATGACAGATGCCATCCACAGCTAGCCTAGCCAGGAAACCACAAACAAAGAAATGAAACAGCTGCTCCTTGGAAGGCAGAAAGCAAGGATGCATCCAAGAGCTTCTTTGCAGCAAGAAAACTCACAAATGATGTTTCTGTAAAATCAGGAGTAAAGGGGTTTGGTGTCCACTTCTGTTGGGGGTTTCAATGACCTGAGCTCCCATGACTACACAAGGTAAAAATGCCCAAAATTTCCGAGATGAACCCAGGAAACCCAAAAGGCTAATTGGAAGAATTTAAGGGAATGATAACAAGGGATTATTTGTATTATACAAATGATATGATTTAAGGGAATGATACACAATGATACAAGAGAAAGCACACAAGTGTAGAATTAAAGACCAGAAAAATCCCCCAGGAGGACTTCCAGAGAGAAAAGGGAGGGGAGAAGGCAAGCCTGCAAATCCCTGAGAACTCCTGTGAATGAATTTGGCACTCTGAAACTATCTTCAAGGTGGGGAGGTACCTTTCTTAAGTTCTGTCCAAGAGTTCAGGGTAAACAGAGTACATTTGTCATAACATAATGGGAGAAAAGGGCTGGAAGGGGGTGGGAAGGGGCCTTCTCATAAGGCCACCTGCCCCAGAGCTGGCACTGTGGGGCTCCGGCTCCTTCTGCTTGAGTCTTGCGGGGGGTAGGAAGGCAGCTGTCGGTTTTCACACAGCACTCAGTTCTGGCAAGAGAGCAGATTCAGTGGAAGCCAAACCCTTGTCAGGAGCGTCCATCAGCCCCAGGATGCTACAGTCTCTGCTGACTGGTCATGGGTCACAGGACTGTGGGAGCTTCTGGCCTCTTACCTCTGACCGGAGAAATCATACTGCCTCCCACCAGAAAGCCCAAGGGAGCCTGTTTCTGGGATTTGGGGTACAGAATCAACCTGTTCAAATAAGTGAGAGTATCCCAAAGATCAAGGCTGGTGCCCTCTATTAGCATTTATTTATAACTCATATTCTAAACTGTTTCAAAAGAGATCAAAGAATAATAAGGTCATACATACACAACTGGGCTTCCCTGGTGGCTCAGAGGGTAAAGAATCTGCCTGCAATGCAAGAGATCCGGATTCAACCCCTGGGTCGGAAAGATCCCCTGGAGAAGGGAATGGCTGCTCACTCCAGTGTTCTTGCCTGGAAAATTCCATGGACAGAGAAGACTGGTGGGCTACAGTCCATGGGGTCACAAAGTGCTGGACCCAACTGAGCAACTAAACACACACAAACACGTGTGCACAGGCTGGTCTGGTTAAAGCAAGGGCGGCACTCAGCCGTGACACTATTACAATCTGGGTTCACGTGGCTCTTTGTGTGAAGCCCGACGGGTGTTCTGCACATGTAAGATGTTTAGCCCCATCCGTGGCTTCTACCAGCTAGATGTCTCTACTTGAGATTTACTAGATTAAAATGAAGATGTTACATAGATAGATTTTATAAGAGATATCCAATGATCAAAAGTTATAGACAGAAATAAGGATTCTGATATTTTCTAAAAATTCATATTAACTTTAGCCTGTTCAGGATCAGAAGGAAGGAAGCCAGCCAAGGCAGGAGCTGGGTTCTAACCGTCCTAGTGTTGTTGATGTTCTAGTGTTCTTGCATGAACTCACTCGGTTCTTACTATTATCCCTATTTTACCAATGAGAAAAATGAGGCTTAGAGAGGTTAACTAACTTTTCTAAGGATGACCAGCTATTAATAAAAAGCAAGAGGGCCACAATATGGCCAGCTGGGTTGACTGAACTATTAGACCTACACTGTCCCACAGGAGAGCATGAGGCATGTGTGGCCATTAAACATCTCACAGTTCAAAATGAGAAGGGCTCTAAGCATATTAAAAAGCAGAGACTTTGCCAGTAAAGGTCTGTCTAGTCAAGGCTATGGTTTTTCCAGTAGTCATGTATGAATGTGAGAGTTGGACTATAAAAAATGCTGAGTACCGAAGAATTGATGCTTTTGAACTGTGGTGTTGGAGAAGACTCTTGAGAGTCCCTTGGACTGCAAGGAGATCCAACCAGTCCCTCCTAAAGGAGATCAGTCCTGAGTGTTCATTGGAAGGACTGTTGTTGAAGCTGAAACTCCAATACTTTGGCCACCTCATGTGAAGAGCTGACTCATTTGAAAAGACCCTGATGCTGGGAAAGATTGAGGGCAGGAGGAGAAGGGGACGACAGAGGATGAGATGGTTGGATGGCATTACCAACTCAGTGGACATAAGTTTGGGTAAACTCTGGGAGCTGGTGATGGACAGGGAGGCCTGGCGTGCTGTGGTCCATAGGGTCGGAAAGAGTCGGACACGACTGAGCGACTGAACTGAACTGAACTGAAGTATAAGAAACACTCTAAATTTCAGAGATCTGTTGAAAGATATTTTGGCTATGTTGGATTAAACAGAATACATTGTTAAAATAAACTGTTCCTTTAACAAATTTTTAAATATGGTTACCAAAAATTTTTTAAATGCAAATACGGCTTGCATTAAATTTCTACTAAACAGTGCTGTGGTAAATAATACTATCTCCCCTTGCATCAGTTTTAAGAAAGGCTGAAAAGGAAAAGAATGTGCTGTGGGCCAGGAGGTAGATGCCCTTAGCAAGGGAACCAGTATCATCACCTTTGGTCACCAAACCAAAAATAAATACAAGTCAAATTAAAGAAATCTTTTCTTTGAAATAAAGTTGGTAAAGTTTAAGTTTAAATAAAGTTCTGTAAAGTTGGTAAAGGGTCAAATGAGAAAAAATAAAAAGAGTTTCAAAGTACTTTTTATCAGGTTCATACATCAGCACAGTTTTCCTCTTCATTGATATCAAATGCTGAGTATTTGGCCCTGACTCAGCCCTGAGTAGACCTGCTGCTGGGCCAGCTTAAGCACACGTTCATTTTCTTCCTCCTGATCATTCCACTAACTTCATCTTTGTGCATTTCAGCTAGTCCAGGGCAAAGGGAAATTTCCAATCATCATATAGTTCCAGTCACTGGCAGATTAAAAAAGAAAAAATTCTTACGTGCATATATCATTCAGAATGAGTCTCAAGGGCTTTCTTGCTATTTGTTTAACCCATCAGGTCCCTTGTACCTTCTCCCCCTTGTCTGGAGATACCATCTGCCATCACAATCCCACCTCTTCTCCAAGGCCAAGCCACGTGCTCAGTAGGTAAGCTGGTAGACTGAGGTGTCCTGACTCTGTTTCATTGTAATCATGGACCAGATCTGCAAAATGGGCTTGATGGTAGTACCAACTTCATAGAGTTGTTGTAAGGATTAATATATGAATGCACACACCACCCGTGGAACACTACCTGGAGTGAGTGCGCTAAGCGCTTTCTAAATTCAGTTGCTGGCATTTTCAGTTGTCTTTGCATTGAAAGGGAACTGAACTACATAGGTGAGGAAACTCCTGTTCCCATTTACCCATGTACCTGTGCTAATTGTTTGAACCTCTGGGGAGCTCAATGTGACGGCAGAGAGCCAGCAGTGCACCAGGGATGGAGCCACAGCAAGAAGAAAGCTGCTCCTACCACTTTGTTATTAGTGCCTGATGAACAACTCTGATCATCACACAGTTTAAAATTATGGGATTCGGGGCCAAAGCCAAGGGATTTGTTTCAAATCAGTAAATCCCCAGAAGAGGAAGTATCCAAAGCAGGCACCAGGAGTGCACACCCAGAAGGCTCACACAGAGAGCTGCAAAGGGCTTTGTTGGAAAGGGATGGAGGTTGTGCTCCATTCCAGTGTGGGGAGGGTTACAAGATAGAACAAAAGCAGGCAGGCAGAATATGGAGGAATGGTACCCCACCTCCCTCTCCAATCAATAATGGGAGATGGATGATGGTACCCGCTGAATAACCTCACTTTACAACTTTTATGCGAAGGTTTGACAAATGACACCAGCGAAAGGTACAAGGGAGTGATTAAAACCAGCCCTTGTGAAAGGCAGAGATAACTGTCCTGGGGCTCAAGTCTCCTTGAGTTTGCCCCATTCCCACCCCCAATCCCTGACACTGTCATGAGTTTTCCAGAGTTTTCCAGAACCTTTTCATCTAATCACATCCTTCATCCCTCTCTTTACTGCTCTCCATACACTAACTTGTCTTTAGGACCATTTTATCCAGTCCAGTCTGTCTTGCTGGACTTAGAATAGAAGCCTTCATTCATTTGTTCATTCATTCAATGCACCAAAATACTCATCAGCTTGCTATCAAGGCAGGAATTTTCTGTGTGTTTAGCAGTTACAACTTTCCCTAAACCCTTACAAAGAACTTTTCCTACTGGGGAAAATCACCTGGAACTCCTATTAAAAACAGATTCTCAGACCTCAAAGGAGATTTACTGAATCAGAATTTCCCTGGGAAATGGTGCTCTCTGGGGAGACCCAGTGAGTCTCATCATCTGGGAAGCCCAGAGAGATGGCTGAGCTTTCTTGTACCACTTCATCTGCAGGGACTTGTTGCTTGGGGTGGGGACAGTCACTTCTCATGCTCCTATCTTTAAACTCTGTCCCTTACTTGGCTAAAACTCTGAGTCAAACTCTGATTCAAATGGTGATCCATGAAATAGACAAAACCAGAGATTTTTTTACCAGCTGAGCCATCAGGGAAGCCCATGAAAGAGGCAAAACCCATCAAAGGCAAAATCACAGGGACCCAGCCTCACAGACATGCGAACGGCTCCCAGGCATGGAAATAAACCAGATCAGAGCCATTGCAGCTGAAGGCTGTGCCTGCAAAGAGGCCAGGATGTGGCAAGAAATGTCAGAAGGCATTGATGATGGAGAGGAAATGAATTATGCTAAGGAAAGGCAATCTTCAACATGGTCTTACTCTTCTCTGCATTTCTCAGAGGTGTTGGGAAATGTCACCCTACCTGCTGGTAAAGTTGTGTCTTTACTTCCTTCTACTACACTCATTGGCAGGAAAACAATTCACACAAGCCCTGTTTTTCAGCATGTTCTGACCTGCTTCCCAGAGTGAGAAGAATATGGAAAAGAGCTGCATATAAACACCTTGAGAAAATGTGCTTAGGAATCCAGGCCTAAAATAACAAATGACTTGACTCCAAATATGTGGGCAGCTTGTCAGAAACCAACCCCTCCCCGCTTTACCCTGGGTAAAAGGAGACATGGACTATGCTTAAAAAAAAACCTTTCTTTTGTCCAGGCAGAGGCCTCACTGGGCGCCACATTGATTATTTCCTGCAAAAACTTGGCAGACGATGCTAAGATAAGCCAGAGCTAGGTTTAGCACGCAGTTTATTGATACTGGTTCTTAAAAATAAATAACAAAGTGACTCCTACCAACTCTATCTTCCCTGTCCCCAGCTATCTCCATATGCTCTACATCTGCTGTATTAAACATAATACAGCTATTATTATGTCAGTACATGTTCAAGAAACCCTGTGCGGAGGGGAAAGAGGAATAAGTGAGCACCCTTCCAGGGTGGCCCATGGGACATGAGAGGACAATTAAGGCATTAAGAGAAAGGATCAATGTGCAGGATTCTCAGGAGGCCCTGGTAGCTGCTACAGTTGGCAACACCTGTACAAGCTAACATGAAAAGTAATGGAAAGGTAAGATGTCTGAAATTAAAAAGAACACTTGCTCCTTGGAAGGAAAGCTATCACAAACCTAGATAGCGTGTTAAAAAGCAGAGGCATCATTTTGCCAACAAAAGTCTGTATAGTCAAAGCTATGGTTTTTCTAGTAGTCCTGTGTGGCTGTGAGATTAGACTGTAAATGAGCACTGAAGAATTGATGCTTTCAAATTGTGGTGCTGGAGAAAACTCTTGAGAGTCCCTTGAACAGCAAGGAGATCAAACCCGTTAATCAACCAGAAAAGGAAATCAACCCTGAATACTCATTGGAAAGACTATAGCTGAAGCTGAAGCTACAATACTTTGGTCAAAAGATGCAAAGAGCTGACTCACTGGAAAAGACTCTGATGTAAGGAAAGATTGAAAGCAAAAGAAGAAGGGGGCAACAGAGGATGAGATGGTTAGATAGTACCATAGATTCAACGGACGTGAATTTGAGCAAATTCCAGGAGATAGTAGAGGACAGAGCAAACTAGTGGGCTACAGTCCATGAGGTCTCAAAGAGTTGGACAGGACTTAGTGACTGAACAATAGCAAAAACATTCCTGATCCTTAAAACACAGGCCAAACTTGTTGAAGGTGACAGCTGTTATTAATACAAATGTTTATTTCACTGTTCTGCATGTGTGCTAAGTCACTTTAGTTGTGTCTGACTCTTTTTCGATTCCATGGACTGTAGCCAATCAGGCTCCTCTGTCCATGGGATTTCCCAGGCAAGAATACTGGAGTGGGTTGCCATGCCCTCCTCCAGGGGATCTTCCTGACCCAAAGATTGAACCCATGTCTCTTAATGTCTCCTGCATTGACAGGTAGGTTCTTTATCACTAGTGCCACCTGGGAAGCCTTTCACTATTATGGAAGGGGGTTAATCTTAGGCGTTGGAAGGGGCAGGATGACCTGGAATACAGAGCAAGAGCATTACATGGGCCCCAACTCTACCCTTGGAACAAAGAGACAGCCACCACATGCCTCAGACTGTGGGCCACAAATGTTCACTTCCAGAAATCCAAAGAAAGAAAACTCCCAGGTAAAAGAATGAGCCTGGTGTTACCTGCCTAGTTGACGACCTTTTCCCTTTTATTTATTTATTTATCTTTAACTGTCCTTCAAGGGGACTGAAAAGCAATTTTCATGCTATGGCTCTAAACATCAGTTTATTCCTCCAACAGTGTTCTGAGCATGCCCAGTAGGAATGATTTAACACTGCGCTGACGACTTGCTACAGAAGAACGTCATGTGGAAAGGTAGTCTGCCACAGCTAATGGGCTCTTGTTTCAAAGGGATGCTGTGTGTACATTACCAGTGTATGGAGAAGGTGCAGAAAGGCCCAGGCAGCCATTAGGAATGGAGTGTTGTTGATGATGAAAAGGCACTTTGCCGGGGAGGGATTGGTGGGAGAGAGAAGGCTTATCTGTCTTTTTGATTAGAAATGCATGCTTCCTTTCATCATCTGAGCTGAAAAATTGGCTTCTGCTCTTGGTTTATGAAACCATTTTTCTTTTTCCTTTCTTCCCAGGTTTGCAAACTGCTTAATAAATTAGTTACTGTGAGGTACATGGGTGCCACAATAACCTTAGAGGCTTTTCCCAAATGCACCCTTAATATTTTATAAGTATTTAAATAGATTTATTCAATTTGAGCCAGCTGATTTATGAAAGCTGGCATTCTGGCATGAAAAGGGGGTTCGATGCAGATTAAGGCTGATCTAAACAAATTTAAGAGGTACTCCCAATTCATACGATTTTTTTTTTCCCTTAGGAATTAGAGTAAAATTTTGGATAAAGTTAATTGTGCAAACAATGTAAAGAAACATCTAAGACTAGAAGCTTGAAATGGGAGCATCAGGCCTGTGGTCACATAGAACTTTCTGAACAGTTCATTCATTGATTGATTCACTCAATCAACCTAACAGAGAATGCTGGGAATTGTGCTAGGTGCTGGTGCCTTTCTGTCCATCTGCTTAGTCCAGCTTTAAAAGTTTATACGATAAACTGAAAGTGTCTATACAGCTCTCAACTCATGGAAGAAAATAAGAGTCAGATCATCTTGTATAAGTTACCATTCTGAATTGCATATATAAGTTACCACCCCACCCCACCCCACCTCCTCGCCCCATTTGATGGAAAGGACAAAGATTTTGGCTCCAAAGGATGGTTTTCATCTCCAGTGAAAGTGTAAGAATCTGCTGAGAGTTCCTATGAGATGACTCGCAAGCAAGTCTGGGTTAGACAACACCAGTCACCCAGTCATACGTTAGGCATCCATTATGTCCTCTGCTGGAACTAGTACTTCCAAAGAACACCCAGAGCCTCTCATCAAAATCAGATTCCAATTGATTCACTTTGCTGTACACACAAAACTAATTCAACATTGTAAAACAGATTGTTGTTCAGTCCCTAAGTCATGTCTGACTCTTTTTGACCCTATGAGCTGCAGCACACCGGACTTCCCTGCCCTTCACTATCTCCCAGAGTTTGCTCAGGTCCACTGAGTTGGTGATGCCATCCAGCCATCTCATCCTCAGCCTCTTCCTTCTCCTCCTGCCCTCAATCCTTCCCAGCATCAGGGTCTTTTCCAATGAGTTGACTCTTCACATCAGGTGGCCAAAGTACTGGAACTTCAGCTACAGCATCAGTCCTTCTAGTGCTATTCATGGTTGATTTCCTTTAGGATTGACTGTATGATTTCCTTGCTGTCCAAGAGACTCTCAAAGGTCTTCTCCAGCACCATTGTTCAAAAGCATCAATTCTTTGGTACTCAGACTTATTTATGGTCCAACTTTCACATCTGTACATGACTACTGGAAAAACCATAGCTTTGTCTGCAAACGGATGTCTCTGCTTTTTAATACACTATTTAGGATTGTCATATTTTTTCTTCCAAGGAGCAAGTGTCTTTTAACTTCATGGCTGCAGTCCACAGTGCTTTTGGAGCCAAGAAAATAAAATCTGTCACTGCTTCCCTTGTTTCCCCATCTATTTGCCATGAAGTGATAGGGCTGCATGCCATGACCTCTGTTTTTTGAAAGTTGAGTTTTAAGCCAGTTTATTCACTCTCCTTTTTTTACCTTCATCAAGAAGCTCTTTAGTTTCTCTTCACTTTTTGCCATTAGAGTGCATATCTAATGGCACCTCTGCATATCTGAGGTTGTTGATATTTATCCCAGCAATCTTGACTCCAGCTTTTGAGTCATTGCATAAACCAGCTGTGCTCCAATAAAAAAATCAGATTCCAGACTCCAGTGGCATCAGACACTCAAACAGAATCTCTCCCTGTATGTCCAAGTAATCTATACAAAACTAAATTCTATGCTATGACAAAAAAAAAAAGCAGACTTGGAGATTTGCATCATGTCACAAAAGCTTCAGACAGTACTGTGGATGTGTGTCTGTGTCTGTGTGCATGGATGCCCAGTTACTAAGTCATGTTTGACTCTTTGTGACTCTATGGACTGTAGCTCGCCAGGCTCCTCTGTCCATGGGATTTTCCAGCCAAGAACACTAGAGTAGTTTGCCATTTCCCAGCCAAGGGATTGAACCCGAGTCTCCTGTGTCGCCTGCATTGGTAGGCAGATTCTTTACCACTGAGCCATCAGGGAAGTCTAAGAGAATATTAGCCAGAATTAAAGAAAATATAAATCATCTTCTCAAAGTATATTTTTTCTTATTTACCAAATTTCTACAGATATAATATTTGTCAAGTTTTAAATCTAAATAGTCAAATCCAATCCTAAAGAGGATGAAATATGTTAGAAAGTACACAATGATCAATTTCAAGCAGCATAATAGATAATGCCCCAGTGATCCTTTGGAGAGTATATGAACAATTAAGGTAATTATCCATACCAAAAACTATTTTATGGAAATGTTCTATAAAGAAACAAAATTACATTAAAGTCTAAATGATCAGAAAGCAGCAGCCACATGGGCAATCTTTCTAAGGCCTTACTTTTTCTTTTCTCTACTACTATCTGTTTGACTAAGGGAGCTGAAAATTATACCATTTGTGTTAGTATCAAATGCAAATGGAATAATTGTCCCTTCTCTAATCAAAACACATTTGTGGATTGAAATACCACACAGGGCAATTTTCAGTTAATCATGGATGTTAATAAATATGACTCTAAGCTCATAAACAAACATTACTTTGGCTAATATAATATAGGAAATTATTGTTAAGCTTGATCAGACATGTAACAAAAACTGAACTTTGAAGAAAGTCAGCAAATTAGCTATCTGAAATAGAGATGAGCAGCAACAGTAATGAAAGATTAGATTTAGCTAAAAAGCTTCGACAAATCATGCATTAGCACTAGGAAATATTTAAAGCTGGCTTTGCTGAAAATGGCAAATATTAAGTATTATTAGAGTATTAGCTTCTTTAAAGAGCAAAACCCAGATGCTTAGTGATCGGAGATTTAAAAACTGGAAAATCAGGTTTACCAAAGTCAGTTACCCAGAGCCTGAATTATATCAAAGCCCCTAACAACAGTGTTTTCAAATGAAATAGAAATATTTAATACTCATTCTATTTCCATCACTGAGCTTATAAACCAATATGAGATTCCTTCCTTTAGCCTTTTCTAAATGTAAAATAGGTATTTATTTTGGTGACAAAATATCTTAAATGTCTATAAAAAGTATTCCAATCATATATAAGACCAGGGCTAAATTCAGACCTGTAGAGAGTAATACAAGAAAACCTTATGGCACTATTTCTGCCTCCTGCCACATATTTAAAACACTAAGCTTAAACCCCAGACTTCTTAGGTACGCTAAAGCCAAAAGATCTTCTTTCTAGATTTACTATTTCAAATTCTAATATGTTTCTTTAGAACAGTTCTAATACGAGATTTTCTGGTTTGCAAGAGTGAGGAAGCCTCCACTTGCTTTGTGGGTACCCTCTGCAAAGTCTGCTGTTAGGTCACAGGAGAGAAATACCCTTAACGCAACAGTAGGGTGAGCAAATATTAACATCTAGGTTTTAGAAAGAAGTGGTGTTTTATCTGTTACAATTTATTTTCATCTCTAGGTCAATCTACAGATTAATCTCTACAAATCTATGAAGATAAGTGAAGTATAAGATCATATTCTAAGCATCTATGAAATGAAAGCTTTCATCTGAAAAACTGCAGTAAGAAAACCCCCAAATCAGCACTTCCTTTGGATGACTTGGGTAAATATCTCACTCCCTTACTTTTATTGAAAATGTAGACAAACATCCAGCATTTCCTGAAGCCTGAATTGTATCAAAGCCCCTAACAACAAATGGTGTTTTCAAGTGAAATAGAAATATTTAATACTCATTCCATTTCCGTCACTGAGCTTATAAAACAATATGAATAACAAATGAGTTCATACTAAGGGGGCTATTTTCAATATGTGTGGAATCATTTTATGAGCTACTTTCCACTTTTTTAGAAATTCCAATATTCTCAAGACTGGCAATCAATCATATGACTGGTAAGAATAATAATTGTTTCTATTTACCAAACACTACATATTAATATATATCAGGCTTTGTGTTTCTGTTGCTTTAACTTTCTAAACACAACAATCCTATCAGGAAGATATTATTATTTAACCTGCATTTTTGAGATGAGAAGACTGAAGCTTAGAGAGGAAAAGAAATTTATCCTAGTTAATGGTCTAGTTGGGATTTGAACCTAACCAGACTTTGGAACTGCTAGTGACAATTAGTGAAAGCATAACCTTTTTCAACATACACTGTTAGTATTCTGAATTGCTTACATTAAAATATTCTGTGCAAACCAAAATTGCAAAATGTCCCCATTCTACACTGAGTAAGAGAAAAATAATTACCTCTATTTAAAAAAATAGAATTTCTATTTTTAGCTTTAGGATCACAGCTTGTTGCCCCATTTTCTCCATTATCAAGGAAATAGAGTAAAAGAAATATTTATTGTGCTGTGGGTCCTTGCCTGAGTCCATTTGTCCTCCTTCCTTACTGAAAACCAGACTAAATATTTTGAATGTCTATATTTTTATATTTCCAAAAGTAAGGAATAAATTGTACCTGGAATTCTCTAACCAATTCCCCAAATGTTTAGCAGGCCCCACATTCTATTGATATAATTGCACCAGTGCACACTCATGACCTGACTCTTTCTGGGTCCGTCCATCCTTGGACCTTTCTGATATGAAGTCCATGAAAAGTGCTAGATGCTCTGAAGTTCACTGATGGAAGACCATGAAGAAGGCAATGAACTTTCAAGGCTGAGGATCTTAAAGGAACCTATAAATGAACTAGGTCAAGGATGAGGCACGTAAGTGGCTAGGGAAAAAGAAATTTCCATTTAGTTTATACAACTTCAGCTTCCCTGTCTGTTCAGATTCCATATAAGGAATAGTAACTTTTCAAGCCAACGGGCCTGGACATATTTCTTGGCCTTATAATTCTCACAGTTCTAGACATTCCAAGGTAGAGGGTCATTCAAATACAGTTGTAATTTCTTGTGTATATTTATTTCCAAAGTATCTTATGCATAGTTTCCCAATGAAATCATAGAGGGGGTTTGGGGAATGTTAGCTGGGTTTTTTCCAATCATGCCCAGAGGAAACAGTCAAAAGGACTGCTCTGGGCTCCTCAAGCAAAAGGGCCAGACTGGAATTTCTCCCATTGTCCCATTCACCTGAACTTCAGCTTTTGTCTTGGAGATGATGTAAGAAGAGGAGAGAGGAGAAAGGCTTTCATGAGATTTAAGGAATAAACTTCCCTATAAACACTTAAACCAGATTGCTACGCTTATGATAGAGTCCAACGCAGATATGCTGAGAGTCCAGCCACTGGCACTCAAGCAATTCCTCAAATTCCAACCACTCACTGCCTTCGTGCTTAGTCACCTCACCTGTGAAACAAGCAGGACAGATCAAGATGGCAGCAGGTCACTATATTTTTGAGAAACTCTTCCTAATTACATGACAGAAACTACAGAGAATATAACCTGGTGTTGGAAAGCACGAGTGAGTGAGTGAAACTCACTCGGTTTATGTCCAACTCTTTGCAACCCCATGGACTATAGCCTGCCAGGCTCCTCTGTCCATGGAATTTTCCAGGCAAGAATACTAAAGTGGGTTGCCATTTCCTTCTCTAGTTGGGAAGTTTAGGTGTAGCCATTTATTTTTGCTCTGACTTTGAGCAAATAATGAACCTGCTGGAATTTGAGATAGAGAAAATGTAGCACAGATTGAGGTAGAGGGATATTTGGGTGCAGGGAATCCTCAGTTGTGTGACATAAGCAGCTGCCTCCATCTGCTAGTATGTTCAGCATGGAGGTTGCTGAGATGGACATTACACAAGTATCCCTGGTTCCCAAAGCTGGGCTCATGGCCACTCAGAGATCTAGCCTTGAAAGGCAGGATCAGGCACCATGCACGTTAACACTCAGCCATAATTTGGCCCACTTCCTGCATATGTCTGGATGCTCTACACCACCCCCACCCTCAGACCTCCTACCTTTTTGTTACAAGGACTGCAGGATACAAGATAAGAAGTGTGTCTTAGAAGACTCCCTAAGAAGGCTTCCATGCTAAAAGCAAGCAAGTATCCAATGGAGCCTAGAGGGCACGTATCTATGATACCCAATTAACTGGGAGTTCATTTAGCAAACACAATTCCCTTTATTTGATGTAGTTTCAACATTGCTTATGAGCTATATCCTACTCAGGAGTATGAACTCTCCAATTATTTGCCTTACATTATGAATCATTTATCTAGTCAATCTAATATTCTTCCCTTATGCATCTTAATACCTCAATTAACTATTATGAGTCATTTGTTATTTGTATACCAGAAAACTGCTTTTCAAGTTATTACTTATTGGTCATAATCAATTAGGGAAGTTTTAGACTATGGCTGTCTTATATAAATACACTGGTAAAGTTCAACTCCTATGATTTCTGACAATTAAATTGTTCCGTCACTTGGGGACTCTCATTAATCTCAACTTGTCATCCTTGTTTATGCAGGTTATAATGGGCTATGTGTGCAAGTGAAACGAGATGCTAAAAGCCTTGGGCTTTTTAACTCTTTGATGAGAGTAGAATTGAAATACTTTCTTAAAGTGGTCACTTTCATTAGTACAGTCTGAAGAAACTGTGTTATGGATAGCAGCTTATCAATTTCGCTATAATCCACAGCAATATTTATGTAGATTTGTGATTAAGAAACCAGAAATAGATGAGTTGACTCCTATCGACCTGAGGCTCTTTTTTCTATTTCTTTTTATTTTATTATTTTTTTAACTGAAGTATAGTTTATCTTGGGGCTTCCCTGGTGTATGGATGTATATTCTTTTTCAGATTCTTCTCCCTTATATGTTATTACAAAATACTAAGTATAGTTCCCTGTGCTATACAGTACCAAAGGGGAAAGGGGAGGGGAGGGATAAATTAGGAGTTTGGGATTAACATATACAAAATATATAATGAACAAGGACCTATTGTATAAGCCCCTAGATTCTTGATGCTTGTATGTCCAGAAAAGGAAATCTCAGAAAAACATCCCAGAAAAATATCTCCAAAAATTCAAATTATATTACTCTCTGTCTTTACTGGTCACACTTCTAAAAGCTCTGGATATAACTATTACATAAGTGGGTGAAAGAAAAGAGGCAAGAGAGTGGTCAGAAAGGTCCTGGGGAAAAAATGTAGATGCCAAGTGTCATCAAAAAGGATTTGATCCATGGCTGGGATTTAAATGCAGGGAATTGTTACGAGGGCTACTATGGGATTAGTATTAAGATACAATTTATTGGACATCATTATTTATGATGTGAAATATGCAAACAGTGCACTAATTAAATTCAGGTGTTCCTACCTATAGCAAAACCTCTGACGATAATTAAATTATACAAAGTGACCCAAGTCAACAGATTAGAAATCTGAACAGAAATCTAAGAGCTTTAATAAAGTCATAAATCACTGTAAAGGAAATGGTAGGTATTATTATTACATTGAGAGTGAGCCTGAAAAGAATGTGCAATAATAGAGCTGATGAAAAATGGATCTGAAATAGAACTGTAAGGAACAAGGGGGGTTCATTTGCTCAGATCAAGCTGCTAATCAGAAACTGGTTTGAAAAAAGAACAATTTGGCAATTTTTTTTTTTAATTGTTTAAAGAGTCCACATTCAGCACTGTTGACTTCCCAAGAAAATTCAAGTGGTCTCATGTTTATTAAGCATGGTAGAAGAGGACCAAGTTCATTCTTTGGACCAAGCTTTAGTAACAGAGTGTTCTGAGCGTTGTAATACCTTTGGACTCACTTCAGAAAAGCAGTCACTCTTATGCAAGGACTTTGCTCCCAAAGTTGGAATAAAATCACTACTTCGCATCAAACATCCTTTGTTATGATTCTGTGATTCTATCGTACTATTCTGTTCCCTCCTGTACACAATGCCACTAGTGTCTTTCCTAGATCAATACAGCTATCATTGATTGAGTGCTTGTTGCATGCCAAGCACCATACTATAGTCTAATTTATCTGCGCAACAACCCTAAGCAGTAGATATTCTTATCATCCCCATTTTATTCTCAGATAGGAAGTTTCAGTAATTTGCTCAAGGTTAAGGCAAGGATGTGAGCCCAATCTGCCTTCCTCTAGACTCAACTTGAGCCACGTCACTAGCTTGCCTCCCCTGCCTGATTTACCCTTGAGCCCCATGTCAATCCCCACTGACCCTTCCTGAATCTAAGCACCTTAATAGCAGCTGAGTTATCTATGGTGTCAAGTCCTTGTCAACAAGAACAGTACCTTATTTACCCTTAAATCCCTCTCCCCCACAGCACTAAACCCAAAGTGGTTATTGATAATATTGGAGGGAGATAGTGAAAGAGAGAGGCAGTTCACAAGAAGTAATTGCTGAACTTAGTGACAGTGTACCAAATCAGCATGGAAGGCCATATGATAAAGAAATGCAGTGGAGTATCAGTTAGGAAACACGGTGGCTCACCCACCTCTACTACTAGGTAGTCTGCGTTATTGAACAAACAATTTCACTTATCTCAGCCTCCATCCCTCATGTGTAAAATGAGGGGTCGGCCCAACTGACCACTCTGATCCCATGCAGCTCCCACATTCTCTGACCTCATATTCATTTAAAGGTGTTTCTTCACAGCCCCACCAGTGACCAAGATAAACCTGCCTTGTATGAAATCGTTTCCACGTTCCAAGCACTTTGTATACATTATCTTCCTGTTATCCTTGTAACAGCTCTGTAAGGATAGTATCATTCTTCTCCAGCGGAGAAAGTGAAGCTTAGCAGGTTTACAAGCTCAAGATCGTGTGGTCAGTGAGTGGCAATAAGGTAAGCCCGATCTCATACATTTAGACATTTACAAGTCTACCAGAGCTTGAGAACTGTTGAAACTCTTAGCTAAATGGCTTCTTAGAAAGCACAAAATACTATTCTGTGACACCAGAAAGTTTCCAATGTGTTTTCCTCAGTCAACAGAAATCTGGGACTTGACTTGAGAAAATGAAATGATCACTAAAATGTGATTTTTGGAATTTCCATGTGCTCAGTCACAACTGCATCTCTCAACCTGGGCGAGCATCTCACAGAAACATCAGATCACTGCAAACCTGTCAGCACTTGGCCGTCTCCGCCATGTCTCCAAAGGCTGGGCCCCAAGGGGACTTTCTGTCTGTACTATTTGCTTGTCACTTAATCATAGACTTGCTCATCTAGCCTGTTGCTTCACGCGCCTTACTCTGGCCTGGCCAACACAAACACACGTTCCTCAAGAACAGAAACTCAGCTTTGTATTTTCTGCCAGACTTACAGTATCCACAAGCAAGTTGAGCTCATTAAGTGGTCTTCCCTTTCATCCAACTTATTCATCACATTTTCAGCAGAGGATTGAGCTACATGTTCCTGCTCTGCCCCAATTCTGATGCCCTAAAAGTACTAGCAACCCCACCATTCACCTGTTACTTAACTGGAAACCACCACAAAGGGTGTTTGGCATCACATCGTGCTGCTGAGCCTGGCATTTAAGTGCCAAGGAAAGCATGGTGTCAGGTGAGAAAGATGAGAAGAGATGCCTCCTGCCTTCCAGAGGGGTTTTGTTTTAATATCGTTCTTCAGGTGATAGCTTCCTATCAGTTCAAGGTAAGCTTAAAAACAGGCCCAAGAGAGATAGAAGATGATGCAATTACCCCAAGATCTCAGGGAATCCTGCCAGCCCCTTCCTTTCCAATTATGCTGTTCCTGCCTTACTCCTATCCAAGCTGAGGACAAATGACCTAAGATTCCTTCTACTTAGCAGTACAGACAACACACTGCCTGATTTCTGGTTGAACAAACAGTGCACAGCAGAAAAATTCTTCAAAAATCTTAAGAAGACAGGATCCCAGTTTTTTGTTTTTGTTTTTTAATGTATCCACTTAAAGTCATATCTCTGCCTCTAGAGCAAATGGGGCTTGGGGTAAAGGTCTTTGAAGATGATAAGCTTTGCAAATCAAGGGAGAAAAGTCTTAATTCAGGAAGATTCTGCAATATGACAACAGGCTGTTGTCACACAGGACAAAGTTGTTAGATTCCAATAACAAAATCAGGGAGATCTTCAGGATACATCCTAGAGTATAACTGCTTTCTTCCTCACATCTGGAAAGTTCAGGTGCAAAATATCAAGATATATCATGGCAGTTGTAAAACAATTTGTATTTTTATTCACTTAAGAAATAGATATCAACTGAAGACCAAAAGATGCTAGAACCAAGGGTGCTCAGTAAAAATAGTTACTGTGTGCTAAGCATATATTATATGCCAACCTCCTTAATATGTATATTTTTTCATTTAATCTTCCCAAAAACCCTATGAAGTAAGATCTATCCTGTTTTTGTACATGAATACTTCAGAGACCTTTAGTCATAAGTGATAGACCCTGCATTCAAATCCAGACCCTTCCACCTCCAAGTCCAGGCTATTAATCACCAAAATTCAGTCTGTGTCTATCCTGACAGATGGTCAGACTGATTCCGGTGTTTGAGTTGCATGATTAATAAAGTTGGAGGGATAAGGAGTGATTGCCAGCTTCCCTAGACACCTCCACTGTGCTGAGCGGGAGCCGTGAATCTCTGCAGATTTGCTAGTAGAGGAATAGGACAGCGGTATAAGGCTGGAGTGAAAGGGGAGGCTGGGAGTGTTGACTTTGAACATGGTCTTTGAAAGTGCTGTTACTTGAAAAAGCTGCAGTGTCAGAGCTGAGCAGGGATCCAGCTGTGAGCAGCCCTCTGAAGAGTGTTGATAGAATCGGGGCTGTCCAGCTGTGGGGGGCCCGGAAGTGCTTGAGAAGGTGACAAGCCCTGGAGTCCTCCCTTGGCCTTTCCCGGCGGCTGCGGCCATGAACAACACAAGTTGCAGAGACTCCCTACAGCCAAAAGCCACTGCACTGTCAGCTTCACGCCTCCTTCAGGAGCCAGAAGTTACCCCCACCTATCATGGCAGACACAAAACAGCTGCTCAAGGTACAAAGATGCCCCTAGAAGTGTGAAAGAGGCCCAGACAATGGACCATGATAACAGCTTCACCCCACGAGGAGTATCAGAGCAACCAAACCATTAACCAAACTCTTCCTTGGTCTCTCACCAGCTCCCGGACTTGGTCAGTATGTAGAAGGTGAAGGTGAGGATGGTGAAGGGTGCTTGCCAACCAGAGCTATAGTTGAAAATGACATCCCATCTACATGATGCAGAGGAATCAGCAGGGGCCTTGGAGTCAGAAAGGCCTGGGTTCAAATCCTGATGCCCCCATATGCTAGGTATACAATCTTGATTAATTAAATAGACTTTCAAGCCTCCCTGTTTAAACCTTTAATGAGAATAATAGTCATCTCCTGTTAGAGTTATGGGAAAATACTGTATGAGATAAAATATAGTGTTACCAAGGAGGGTCACAGAAGAATCATGCTAAAATGCTCAGAAGTGCCTTTCCAGGTTTAATTATTTCAGATTCCTAGAACGGTTTAAGCATCTGTGGGCAAAGTGATACAACACAGAGAAGACTTCCAACACCAGCAACCTTCAAATCGATAATTTACCCTAAATGGAAAACTATGTTCAACACTGTCAAATGCAGAAGTTGGTATGCAAATGACAGTGTTTGAAAACTATGACTCTATCTTTACCTATAAAAATTCTATAATCTTTGAAGTTCAAGCTCCATGATCACATGCTCTGTTCTAAGTGGCAGAAAAATCAACTTAAACTGGTTTAAACTTAAATAAATAAATAAACATGGTTCAGGGCTTCCCAGGATAAGAATCTGCCTGCCAATGCAGGAGACACGGGTTCAGTCTCTGGTCTGGGACGATTCCCCATGCCCCGGAGGAACTAAGCCCATGGGTCACAATCACTGAGCCCGCTCTCTAGAGCCCTTGAGCAGCAACTACTGAGCCTGTGTTCCCCAACTGCTGAAGCCCATGCCCTAGAGCCTGTGCTCAGCAATAGAAGCCATGGCAATGAGAAGCCCACACACTGCACGAAGAGTAGCCCCTGCACCCTGCAACTAGAGAAAACCTTCACAAAGCAATGAAGACCCAGTGCAACCAAAAACAAAATAAATAAGTTTTAAAAAATATATATATATATATGTATAATAAACAAAAAACATGGTTCAGTTCCAGATTAATGTAGACCTCAAATGATGGCAGCAGGATCCAGGCCTCTGCCTGGCTTCTCTGTGTTGGCTGCATTTGAGGATATGCAAGGTGGTCCACAGCATTTCTCTGCTCCATTGGTCAAAAAATCTAGTCCAACAGCAGAAAGAAACTTCTTCCTGGATGGCAGAAAGAGAACACATAGGTCCATATTGGAAACTTGAAGTGACTGGTAAACTCAGCTCCAAATGAGTAAATTGGGAGATTAGCTTCCTTAGGGCACGTAATTCCACAGTTGGCACATGGGCTGAGAGTGAAGATGCATGACAATTCCTAAGCAACTTGGGGTATTGCCCTTCATAAAAGTAGTGTATATACTGCACAGAGAAATCAACCAAATCTGTCATTACATCCAAGCCCCAGAGAACAATGGCCTTGTATCCTGTACACATTTACTAACTTTCTTTGCATCACTCATATAGTGTTTATGAATTTGGTATTTTAGATGAATGATTAGTGCCCCAAGGGCAGAGATTGCTTTCAATGCCTTTGTCTTCAATCACATTGTCTTTCACAATGCTTTGCTCACAGTGAGTAAATTAAGGGGAATTCATAGAAATCAATGAATTTAACACACACAACCATTGAACATGAATAATTGAAGTCAAAAGTTGAAATAGTTGACCTGTAGAAGAGATTAAGAGGAAACAATGTTGGACTTATACGATTTCTGGAGGAGTGGAAGGGAAGGAAGTCAGGAGCTCTTTATTAAAAAATTGTTGTCAGAAATCCCCAACTTCCTCAAGGAATTTATTAAAGATATTGAAAGGGCACATTGCTCAAGACCACCAAAAGTCCTCCATGGAAAGGAAAGCTGAACATTTCCAGTCAAACCATCAGGATAAATAACTAAAGAAAAATATTTCAAAAGATGAAGGAGGCAAGTGAATTAATCGGAGTGGAGAGAATAGGGAGTAGGCAGAAGGCAAAGGCTCTGAAACAATTTAAAAAAAAAGTGGTTTTCCGATAACTCTGTCAAGAATTTAGGAGGGAAAAGTCTCAGATAAGAAAGAAATTTACTTGCAAAATTACCTAAAAAGTCTGTTTGCAGGATTAGATCTGGTCACCATCAAATCCTATATAGAGGAAGTTCTCATAGCTACATGAGACAGAAATGTTGATTAAGTCTCTTAACTACATTCACACTCTTTTTTAATTAACCTTTGGGCCACCAGGGTCATGGAGTGTAGATTGCTTCTATTTTATTAGCAGTCACGAATTTTACCTTGTCAGGACTGCACAGCACACAAACAAGTGTGAGAAATTCATTACAGCTCTATTGTTGAGAAAGTCATTTCAACTGAGAATCTCCTTTTGAGAAAAAAAGCTTTAACATGTCTTTGGGTCAGGAGAACTTATGACTACATTGAACAGGAAATGACCAATCTATGTCCAATGGGTCAAATTCAACTTGGTGTCTGTTTTTATAAAGTTTTATTCGCATACAGTCATGTGAATTTGCTCACCATTATCTAATGGCTGCTTCTAGTGCCTGTATGGACAGAGTGAAGTAGAGGCAATAAGGATCGTATGGCACAAAAGACTTAAAATATTTATCATCTAGACTTTTTACACAGTCTGCTGATTCTTGCCATAGAAGAAAGAGAATCCCAGCCTACAGAAAGTGAGTGGTTTTTCTACTAGTTATCAAAGAATCAGGCATATTAACAGCAAGATAGTGGCAAGACAGTTTGTCATCCTCAGTAATGACTTAAGCACTGTGAGTAGAAAAGCAAAAGAGAGAAAAAGGATACAGGAGGTCTTGTTGCTGGAGAGAAGGTTCACTGAGAAACAAAAATAGAGCAAGATACAGGAGGGGAAGGGCATGTTGGACCTCTTCAGAGAAAGAGAAAGAATGAAAAGAGCAATTAGTAGAAAAGCATCCAGAGCCTTTGTCTGCCTCAAAGTGTTTCTCTTGCCTGCTCCTGCTGCACATTTGAATGTTTTATTTCTTCGACCCTCCGAGCATTACCAAACAGTTATTATCTGAGCTTCTAACAAACAATTATTCCAGCTTCTAATTTATATTTCAATCATTTTAACTACTGATCTTATGATCACATCCAGGCTCTGATCACATTAGTGTCTATTAACTATGCAGCAACCAATAAAATCTGCATGAGAGACTTATTTCATATATACTCCCTTAGAGCAATTTATTAAAATAATGTAGACTATTAACATTTAAACTAAATGTAATATATATATTTAATATAAAAATTCTCATTACTGTGATTAATAAAATTTTTAGTGTAAGCTGATATTTAGTTAGAGAAAATGAACAAGTGAAGCCAACTGAACTATTTCAGTTACATTAATTTAATTAAATATGACTTTTACATGATGTAGGATTAGGGACATACCACTGATAACTCCAACATATTTAAAGATCAAAAAGTTGAATCCCACTATCAAAGTTATAGTCAAATCACCAAAGGTCATTCTAGACAAAACGTTTGAACTTCTCTCACGGAAGTGCACTCACTTTTCTAAATATGCATCCAAGAATTCCAGAAATTAAAAAGTAATGTAGTAACACAGCATGATTTTCCTCCTTAAAAAGTTTCATTGTTCAACTTTTCCTTGTGAACTGCACTAGGGCCGTGTCTGTGTGTGTGTGTGTGTGTGTGTGTGTGTGTGTGAATGTAAGGGAGAAAGATAGAGACAAACACAGAGATAAAGACAAAAACAGATCTCATTCTGGTTCTTAGAATTATCTCCATTTATATAGAAATATTTCCCAAAATGATTTTCTAGGAAGTATTGGCTGGTCAAACACCACTTTCTCCCATCAGGACTCCCAGAACCACCTTGACGTGGGCTGGTATAACTGCCCTGACAATTCCTAACTTCGCAAACTTTGGCAAATAATTACTTCAACCCAGTGCCTCTATCAGGAAAATAGGAATGAGGGATTGTTAGGTTAGAAAAAAAAACCTTACATCTGATTGCTATCCTTCAGAACTGGGTGTCTTTGTGCCTGCTTCAAAAAATGTGGGCTTCCCTCGTGGCTCCAATGGTAAAGAATCTGCCTGCAATGCAGGAGACACAGGTTCAATCCCTGGGTCAGGAAGATCCCCTGGAGAAGGGAATGGCAACCAACTCCAGTGTTCTTGCCTGGAGAATTCCATGGACAGAGGAGCCTGGTGGGCTAGAGTGCATGGGGTAAGAAGGAGGCGGATACGACTGAGCAACTATCACAAAAAAAAAATGTTATGTTTTGTTACTTTTTATCTTCAAGCATAATCTCATGACCAGTGTGGCTATATTTTCTACATTTCAAAACTCTTTCTTAGATTGCCAAGACCATGAACCCATCTCTCCTTTCTCCATCTTCACCTTTTTCTACTTTGTCTTCTATGCTGTTGGTATTTTACTGACACCTAAGTTGTCCTCTGACCATTTGGGGCTAAAATGTAAAAGAGGAGATTGAGGACAGCATGAACACAGAGGTATGGTTGATCTGTGTCCAAGTCCCAGTTTACTTGCTACAAGGCCTTGGTTAAGAGCTGAGTCTTTTTAAGTCTTAATTTCCATCCCTGCCAAATGGGGATGGTCAATCATGATACCTACTTACAGGATTAGTGTGAATACTGAATAATTACTACCAAGAGTGCTTTAATTGTGTCTGGCTCATATTAAGAGCTTAATAACAACACTATAAATAATAATGGGGATGATAATTCTTAGAATAAAATCACTGCTCTTCTGGAGACTGGGTCACATGTTGCTGATGAGTTCCAAATTTGAGGAGACCCAGAAATATCTCTGCAACCAGCAATGTACTCTGTGACAATTCAGTTCCCTAGATGGGAGAGAGAGCTTTTTCTCTATTATCCCAAGGGCAGTCACTGATGCCCCCTCCTTTGGCTTGAGTGGTTTATTTCTAAAGTGTGTGCTTGAGAATGATTGAAGATACCAGTACAGCTAGAAATACAGTCCCTTTCAAAGAGAAAGATAAAAGCAAAATGAAGAAAACTTACCCTAAAATCTCCCACGGTTGGAAATTCACTAAGAGCCCTAATGTCCAACAATCTGGTTTCACACACAAGGCAAGGTACCTCTGCCTCTGCTGCTGAGAGGGACAAGGATGATGTGCAAACAAAACGCTGACTTTCAGGCCTAAGATCAGCACTCATTACTCTAATTCTGAAACAGGGAAGAGAACCAGAACCCAGGCTGAATTATCACCCAATCTCTTTAATAAATGTGGACAGGGAAATCTCAAGAAAGGTGCTGGCTAATAGGCTGGAACAGATATTCCCACACCGAATCCATCCCAATCAGGTGGATTTATTTGGAAAGGACAGTCAGGCAATAATGGGAAGCTATTATTAAATGCACTGCAGCAAACTTCTGGAGACAGAGAAGAGCCTGTGGCTGCTATTTCACATCCTTCCCTGAAAGGCCTTTGATCACCTGGCCACTTGGTCCCTCCCCTTCATTTAGCAATAATTTAGACTGAAGACAGCATTGTTCAGGTGGAGCTCTCAGGCCTAACAAGTCCTCTCCTCCCCTTCTGTAACAAACTAGTTAATAGGGCTTGTGTCATCACCTTTGTCAATTTCCCCTGCCCCATGACCCTTATTTTATTTCAAAGTTATGTTAGAAAAACTTGCTCTGCCAATAAGCCCATCAATTTGAGGAATCCATCTCTCATTGGCAACTCCATTATAAGAAGTTGTTTAGGGACCCATGACATGGAGTCAGACTCGCTGATTTGAACTCTGGACCCAACACATATTAGCTGGGAAGTATGACTTAAACTTTCTGTGCTCAGGGTATCCATCTGTGAAATGATGATGATATAGTACAAGCTACATTGCACGTGCCGTACAAATGATTCGTGAAAGTTAGGGACAAGTTAATTAAGTGAATGTCTTTCTTATACAGAGTGCTCAGGAAATTTTAGCAATCATTGTCATCATTATTGTCACCATCATAATAATTATCATTATTCTGGGAGTTATGTTTGCATTTGAAACTCCATATTTCTTGGAATTTGGGAACAGGGAAAAGAATCTGACGCTGGGAAGATTGAGGGCAGGAGGAGGACGGGGCAACAGAGGATGAGATGGTTGAATGGCATCATCAACTCAGTGAACATGAGTTTGAGCCAACTACAGGACATAGGGAAGGAGAGGGAAGCCTGGTGTGTTGCAGTCCGTGGGGTCACAAGGAGTCATACATGATTGAACGACTGAATAACAGCAACATCATTTAAGATCTTCTTAGAAAGGTTTAGGACATGGGATTGTGGCTGAAGCATTAGACTGGGTTTTAAACACCTGACCCTTTGCACAAATGTACATAAATAAATAGTTGTTACAAGGGAACTTAAGGACCATCTTATTCAGCTGTAGAACAAGGACAGAGAATTAAGTCTATTGAATCAAGTTTCAAGGCCTCGCATGTCTTCCTTGGTCTTCTCTGCACTCAACCACTCACTTTTTCACTAGGGTGAAGTATACAGTCTGTGCACATGATCTGGGACCAGTATGGTCCACTTCAACCTAGTTATGACTATGCCTTGACTACTGGAGCAGTCAAGACATAAACTCCACTAAACTAATCAGACGCTCCACCAAGAAGCCAGCACCGTGGTCTCACAATCTTTCTCAGACTTTTGTCTCGCTGTCCTTCATGGTCATACTACTATTTGGCTTCCCCAAGATGCCACATAGGACACTTGAGTTATTTTGCAAGAGGAGGGTTACATCAATCATAAAAAGAAGGATCCATTTAAACAATAAATACAAAGCAAAAGAAGAAAAAACAGCTGTCTCAAACATCAGACATTCTTAAAACCAGTTCTGATTTTATGAATGTACCATGATTTTCAAAGCTAGCAGACCTTGTTTCCCGTGCCTTATTGCCATCTGCCAAGTTAAAGGCTGTGAGGAGCTTTGAACCATCATGAACAAGATGCATCAAGACCTAAAAAACACCATTAAACACCATCTTACAAAATCAGCCTTCCCCAGAAACATGCTCAACTCAAGTCTTTACCAAACTTAATCAAATTTATGTAAATAATCCAATCCCAGTACCTTAGTGCCAGAGAACTTCCTCTTACCAAAATCCATATAGGCCCAGATATCATAACACGATTAGGACCTACTTTTCAGTAGATAAAACATGGTTTTGTTTCATTAATGAAATAGCCCTGTGTTGTCTGAAACAATGAAGAGAGAAATTTACTTGGTCTGGGTGGCAGTTTGAGCCTGCATTTTGAAAAGCTGTCTCTTAATTTCACTCTGAGTTTAAAATATGGCACACCTGGACACTCTGGTTCTCTCCAGGGAACATACTAACTCAGGGTTGTTTTATGCATTTGAAGTCTACCATATGGGACAATTGTGTCATTAAAATGGGCATTAAAAAGATTTGTTCACTCAGCTAGATTTAGGCAGATAATCATACTTGACACTTACATAGCACCTTTCACCTGTCCATCTGAAAATAAGCCATTTGTAAACATGTATTGTTACAAACTCTTTATTAAATAAGACTCTATTTGCCTTTTTCTCTCTGCAGGAAACATTTCCAACATACCATACAAGAAGTCCACACCAAGATAAAAGATGGTACAAAACTAACAACGACAACAAAGCCATCCAAGAATGTTAAATGCGTATTATGTTAAACAGTAATTACAATCTGTCCACCCTTGGCAGACAAAGAGAGGTTCTGCATATATCATAAGAATTTGTTTCCTTTTCCTTTTGTCTCACCTTGGACCCTTCATAATAATGATGAATTCTGTTAGTAATACTTAAATTAGCAGTGAATAAAATTGGTGGAAATCTCACCACCACTTTCACTTTAGTAATTCAGTGTTTTGATGGCAAGAATTAATAGGATATCTATTCAATTTCTATTTGGATTTTCATAACTGTCATATTATTTGAATATCTAGATCTTTAGGTTTATTTCTTAAAAGGTCAGGACTCAGAGAACTATTCATTGCACCTTCCAAACTGTTAATATTCCTCCTAGATTTAAATATATGTAAAATTTATTTACATGTATCTTTTCCCCCCAACCCCAGTCTCTCTGATGCATACAGTGCCCAACTTCTCTTAACTTGCCATCTTTATTTGTGACTTCTTTGCTTGTATGGCACAAAAGATTTCTCGTAAATAAATATTGCAAAACCAAGAAAAAACTCTGAGCTTCAGACAGTTAATTTATAAAATTATATGTTACTATAAATTATAAAATATATATATAGATTAAAAATCTATCCTATATATGTACATCACAGCTTGTCAGATTGGATAGGACAAAGATCATTATATAAAGCTCAGCCACCAATGTGTGCAAAAAGAATTAATGATAACAGTAGAAGCTCCTATACAAGTGAACATTCCACAAAATATAAATGGATAAAATAAAACAGACAATCATACACTATACCAGGCAACAGAGAAGAGCCCTTTAAATATAGTTTAGGTTATATACCTTTAATGTAAGAATCTTGTATTCAGTTCAGTTCAGTCACTCAGTCATTTCCAACTTTTTGTGACCCCATGAACTGCAGCACTCCAAGCCTCCCTGTCCATAACCAATTCCCGGAGTTTACTCAAACACATGTCCATTGAGTCGATGAGCCATCCAACCATCTCATTTTCTGTCATCCCCTTCTTCTCCCACCTAAAACTTTCCCAGTCAGGGTCTTTTCAAATGAGTCAGTTGTTCACATCAGGTGGCCAAAGTATTGGAGTTTCAGTTTCAACATCAGTCCTTCCAATGAATATTCAGAACTGATTTACTTTAGGATAAACTGGTTGGATCTTCTTGCAGTCCAAAGGACTCTCAAAATTTTCTCCAACACCACAGTTCAAAACCATCAGTTCTTCAGCGCTCAGCTTTGTTTATAGTCCAAATATAACATTCATACCTGACTACCAGAAAAACCACAGCTTTGACTATTTGGACCTTTGTTGGCAAAGTAGTGTCCCTGCTTTTTAATATGCTGTCTAGGTTGGTCATAACTTTTCTTCCAAGGAGCAAGCATCTTTTAATTTCATGGCTGCAGTCACCAACTGCAGTGATTTTGGAGCCACAAAAAATAAAGTCTGCCACTGTTTCCACTGTTTCCCCATTTATTTGCCATGAAGTAATGGGACTGGATGCCATGATCTTAGTTTTCTGAATGTTGAGTTTTCAGCTAACTTTTTCAGTCTCCTCTTTCACTATCATCAAGAGGCTCTTTAGTTCTTCGCTTTCGGCCATAAGTGTGGTGTCATCTGCTTATCTGAGGTTATTGATATTTCTCCAGGCAATCTTGATTCCAGCTTGTGCTTCTTCCAGTCCAGCGTTTCTCATGATGTACTCTGCATATAAGCTAAATAAACAGGGTGACAATATACAGCTTTGATGTACTCATTTCCCGATTTGGAACCAGGCTCTTGTTCCATGTCCAATTCTAACTGTTGCTTCTTGACCTGCATTCAAATTTCTCAGGAGGCAGGTCAGGTGGTCTGGTATTCCCATCTCTTGAAAAATTTTCCACAGTTTGTTGTGATCCACACAGTCAAAGGTTTGACGTAGTCAATAAAGCAGTAGTAGATGTTTTTCTGGAACTCTCTTGTTTTTTCGATGATCCAACAGATATTGCCAAGTTAATCTCTATTTCCTCTGCCTTTTCTAAATCCAACTTGAACATCTGGAAGTTCACAGTTCGTGTACTGTTGAAGCCTGGCTTGGAGAATTTTGAGCATTACTTTGCTAGCGTGTGAGATGAGTGTAGGTGTGCGATAGTTTGAGCATACTATGGCATTACCTTTCTTTGGGATTGGAATGAAAACTGACATTTTCCAGTCCTGTGGCCACTGCTGAGTTTTCCAAATCTGCTGGCATATTGAGTACAGCAATTTCACAGCATCATCTTTTAGGATTTGAATAGCTCAACTGGAATTCCAACACCCCCACTAGCTTTGTTCCTAGTGATGCTTCCTAAGGCCCACTTGACTTTGCATTCCAAGATGTCTGGCTCTAGGTGAGTGATCACACCATCTTGGTTATCTGGGTCATGAAGGCCTTTTTTGTATAGTTCTTCTGTGCATTCTTGTCACTTCTTCTTAATATCGTCTGCTTCTGTTAGGTCCATACCATTCCTGTCATTGATTGTGCTCATCTTTGCATGAAAATTTCCCTCTTATCTCTAATTTTCTTGAAGAGATCTCTAGTCTTTTCCATTCTATTGTTTTTCTCTCTTTCTTTGCATTGATCCCCGAGGAAGGCATTCTAATCTCTCCTGGCTGTTCTTTGGAACTCTGCATTCAAATGGGTATACCTTTCCTTTTCTCCTTTGCCTTTCACTTCTCTTCCTGTCTCAGCTATCTGTAAGGCCTCCTCAGACAACCATTTTGCCTTTTTCATTTCTTTTTCTTGGGGATGGTCTTGATCACTGCCTCCTGTACAATGTCACAAACCTCAGTCCATAATTCTTTAGGCACTCTGTCTATCAGATCTAATCCCTTGAATCTATTTGTCATTTCCTCTGTATAATCATAAAGGATTTGATTTAGGTCATACCTGAATGATCTAGTGGTTTTCCCTACTTTCTTCAATTTAAGTCTGAAGTAAGAATGAGTTCATGATCTGAGCCACAGTCAACTCCTGGTTTTGTTTTTGCTGACTGTATAGAGCTTTTCCATCTTTGGCTGCAAAAACTATAAAAATCTGATTTCAGTATTGACCATCTGGTGATGTCCATGTGTAGAGTCTTCTCTTGTGTTGTTGGAAGAGGGTGTTTGTTATGATCAGTGCATTCTCTTGGCAAAACTCTATTAGCCTTTGCCCTGCTTAATTCTGTACTCCAAGGCCAAATTTGCCTGTTACTCCAGGTATTTCTTGACTTTCTACTTTTGCTTTCCTGTCCATTATAATGAAAAGGAAGTCTTTTGGGGGTGTTATTTTCTAAAGTTCTTATAGGTCTTCATAGAACCATTCAACTTCAGCTTCTTCAGCATCACTGGTCAGGGCATAGACTTGGATAACTGTGATATTGAATGGTTTGCCTTGGAAATGAACAGAGATCATTATGTCATTTTTGAGATTGCATCCAAGTATTGCATTTCAGAATCTTTTATTGACTATGATGGCTATTGCATTTCTTCTAAGGGATTCCTGCCCACAGTAGTAGTTATAATGGTCATCTGAGTTAAATTCACCCATTCCAGTCCATTTTAATTTGCTGATTCCTAAGATGTCGATGTTCACTCTTGCCATCTCCTGTTTGACAACTTCTAATTTGCATTGATTCATGGACCTAACATTCCAGGTTCCTATGCAATATAGCTCTTTCCAGCATGGGACTTTACTTCTATCACAGGTCACATCCACAACTGGGTATTGTTTTTGCTTTGGGTCCATCTCTTTATTCTTTCTGGAGTTATTTCTCCACTAATCTCCAGTTGCATATTGGGCACCTACTGACCTGGGGAGTTCATCTTTCAGTGTCCTGTCTCTTTGCCTTTTCATACTGTTTGTGGGGTTCTCAAGGCAAGAACACTGAAGTGGTTTGCCATTCCCTTCTCCAGTGGACCACATTTTGTCAGAACTCTCCACCAAGACCCGTCCATCTTGGGTGACCCTACACAGCATGGCTCATAGTTTCATTGAATTAGACAAGGCTGTGGTCCATGTGATCAGATCGGTTAGTTTTCTGTGATTGTGGTTTTCAGTCTGTATTAACAATTTCCAGATGATAAAATTTTAAAACATCAATTTTAAAGAGACACAGAAATATAGAACAGACTTTTGAACTCTGTGGGAGAATGTGAGGGTGGGATATTTCAAAAGAACAGCATGTATACTATTTATGGTGAAACAGATCACCAGCCCAGGTGGGATGCATGAGACAAGTGCTCGGGCCTGGTGCACTGGGAAGACCCAGAGGAATCGGGTGGAGAGGGAGGTGGGAGGGGGGGATCGGGATGGGGAATACGTGTAAATCTATGGCTGATTCATATCAATGTATGACAAAAAAAAAAATTAAAAAAATAAATAAATAAATAAAGAGGTTTTAAAGAGGTTAGTTATCATTCATAGAGTTCCTGTAGTATCTTAAAAAGTGACTGAAAGCTTAAATGATAACAAAGACTAACTAGTCATCATCAATGAATGACACATGCAGGTGTACATATAACATGGAGGAGTGCATTGCAACAATAGCTTGCTGTGATGTGTATCCTAACAGAAAGTCTTTCTTTGAACATATAAACATATGTTTATACACACATTGTTGTTGTTGTTGTTGCTTATTCTCTCAATCATGTTCTACTCTTTGGGAGTCCATGGACTGTTGCCCACTAGGCTCCTCTGTCCATGGGATTTTCCAAGCAAGAATACTGGAGTGGGTTGCCATTTCCTTCTCCAGGGGATCTTCTTGACCCAGGGATCAAACTCATGTTTCCTGCATTAGCAGGCATTGGCAGGCACATTCTTTACTGCTGAGCCACCATGGAAGCCCTTATACTTGCATAGATAAGTTTAAAAGTAAATGCACGGTAATTAAATGCATACACTCACACATATATCTGCCATCATTTTTGAAATAACATGGGTGAACCCTACTGAGGAAGAAAACACACATGTACTTTTGAAGGGAGTAGCTGCTCCTCAGTACTAGGTAACCACATCCGTGCAAGAATGAAGGCCCAGTGGACAAAGATTCTGATCTCCCAACAGAAACTGAAAATCTGAATTTTTTAAACTTGAAAGCTTTTAATTTTTAAATGTCGGCTCCAATGTTTTAAAAATCCTATACCTGTCGATCAAAAGCCTTCTGTAATTTAATATCCCAGCACCCACAGAAATATTTATAAGTTAAATTTACTATTAGAAATAGTCATGTTTCATCAACAAAATGAAGAGACAATTTGCAGAATAGGAGAAAATATTTGCTAAACCGTATATCAGATAAGGATTGGTAACTAAAGTAAAAAGAATCTTACAACTCAATAAAAAAAAGAAAAAGACCCACTTAAAAAATGGACAAGGAAGCTGAATAGAGATTTCATCAAAAAGGGTAAGAGATGGTCAACAGACACATGAAAAGTTGCTCAACATCACTAACCATCAGGAAAATGCAAATTAGAACTACTCTAGACATCTATCACTTTAAAAAAAAAAAAAAGATAATTGTTGGAAAGGATGTGGAGGAAAAGGGTCCCTGATATACTGGGAATGCAAATTGGTTACAGCTATTATGAAACTACTATGCTGCGATTCATGGAGTTGCAAAGAGTCGGACACAACTGAGTGACTGAACTGACTGACTGACTGACTGATTATGAAATTCAGTATGGTCATGTCTCAAAAAATCAAGAAATAAACTACCATATGATCAAGCAAATCCACTTCTGAATATTTATTGAAAGGAATTGAAATCAGAATCTTGAAGGAAAATATCTGCATTCCCAAGTTCATTGAAGCTTTACAAGTATCTCCTAATTTTTTAAAGTTTCCTTTACACCACTTTACTTTTATAAAAGACCTATGTTAGTACCTATTTTCACTAATGAAAAGAAATATAAAGTGGAATTTCACTTTTATGAAGAAAAAAGCCAAATTTGTGACAAAGAAGGAGTGGAGCATCAGACAATAGTATGTAAAATTGTTCTAAAAATCTTGTTTCTAGAGATCTGTATTAGAAATAAATCTGAACATATAAGAAAATAATATATCTACAAGATTGTTCATTGTGATGTTATCCCTAATATCAAAAGATTAGAAACAACCTAAATGCCCAGCAATAGGCCACTGCTATATATTATATAAAGTATATACTGTATTATATACTATTACATATATTACATATTACACATATTATATATGTTATATATTATATAAAGTATAATATATCCACAAAGAATACCATGCAGCTGTGAAAATAATAAAGAAGGCGTCTATGAACCTGTTAGAAAAGATCTTCAGGGGAAAAAGTAAGGAGCAAAAATTTTGTTATAAGAAAGGAAGGGATAAAAATAGTATATCCACATTAATTTGCTTGGTTTGGATATTTTTTCATAAATGCTGAAATTAAAAGTTAGAAGGAGAGAAAGGGATAAGATGGATGAGGAATGAGTGAAAGTGAGATTCTCATTTCAATAATCTTTGACCTTTGAACCGGGGTATTAAATATTTTTGAATAATCTAATTTTATTAACTCTCAAAAAAATAAAAGATACACATACAAACCACTGCTTGGTAATTCACCACTGCAAGAGCAACAACAAAACAAACAAACTGCAAGCTCACAACTTTTGTTGATGCCATTTGACAACTGTAGTCACAGAACTAATTAGCTTGAAATCTAAAGAGAGACAAGTGCTGGAGGGAGTAACAGGATGTGAACACGTGCTTAGGAGAGAGAGAGATATACAGGAAAGAAAGAATCTGCTCAGAATGTCAACAAATTTGTGGAGAACACGTTTAGGTTGAAAAGAGAGTTGTGGAGCCACTTAAACATTATTAAAGGTAAATTGTGTCCATTTCCATACATAAAAACTATTTACTTCAGCTTCTAGTATTCTACATATGACTTCTAGTTTTCAACAAAAAAATATAATGAAAAAAAAACAATAAAAACCAGTCAATTGTCAAGAGACTATACAATCAATAGAACCATACTTACATATAGAACAGATGTTAAAAATATCAGAGAATTTAAAATAACTATTATACCTATATTAAAATCTCTACTAGAAAAGATAAACATGAAATACCAGGTAGATAATTTCAACACTGAAGAAACTATAAAAAAGATTCAAATGGAAATGTTATTAACTAGAATATAGTAAGAGAGATGAAAAATGCTTTCAGCAGTGACTTCAGGTAAACTTGACAGACTGAATAAAGAATCAGTGACCTTAAAGGTAGGTTAATAGAAGTTACTCAGACTGAATCACAAGAAAAAGTGTAAAAATGAAGGAACAGAATATCTAAGAACTGTGGGATAATATCAAACAGCCTAATGTGTGTACAATTGGAATCTAAGAATGGTGGAAGATTAGTTGCTTTAAAGGCAAGAAAGCCCTCTCTCAACATTTTTGTTGTCGTTCAGTTGCTCAGTCCTGTCAGACTCTTTGTAACCCCATGGTCCGCAGCACACCAAGCTCCCTGTCCTTCACTATCTCCCGGGGTTTGCTCAGACTCATGTTCCATTGAGATGATGTTGCTGTTCAATATTACACTGAAGTTCCTAGCCTGTGCAATAAAAAAAGAAAAAGAAATAAAATTCTTACATATTTAAAGGGAAAAAATAAAGCTATCTCTATTCACAGACAACATGCTTCTATACATGGAAAATGCCAAAGAATCCATTTAAAAGCTCCTAGAAATAATAAATGAGTTTAGCAAATTAGCAAAATACTAGGTCAACAAACAAAATAAATAGTAGTTGTATACCTGAGCAATGAACAATTGAAATACAAATTTTCTTAAAAAGTGCCTACTACAATAGCTCAAAAGAATGAAATTCTAAATATAAGTCTAACAAAATATATTCAGAATCTGTATTCTGAAATTTTTATAAATCTATAAAGATTTACAGATCTATAAATCTATTTATTGGTTTTTATCTATAAAACCTAAATAAATGAAAACATATATCATGTTAATAGTTAGACTTGATAAGGATAAGGCAAGCATCAATTCTTCCCAAAATTGATCTATAGGTTCAATGTGTCATTGTTTTTACTCAGAAGTTTCTCAGGCAATACGGAAGTGTGGACCAATTTGCCACCCCATGAAAATAAAAATATTAAAAAGCAATTAAATACATCACATACTTTTTAGGTTGACTGCTATTTATCTTGACTACAGTTTCTCAAGTTGTTGTTCAGTGGGCTTTATCAGCCTCTTCAAGTTTGTTGTTAGGATCATCAGGCAGGAAAATACTACCTGCCATAGCCTCAGTGGTTTCCAAGAGTTCTAAATTTCTCTCATTATTTTGATTATTGAGGAATTACCTTCAACAGTTGTGGGTAAGTTTATGTTCCAAATGTGTTTACATTATTAAACATTTAAAAGGCAAATAAAAATAGCCTGCAAATTCTAGAGTTATCAGGTTTTTGTTTTTTTTTTTTTTTGTACTACCAAAGAATTCGCTGTGGAGGGAAATAGAACTAAAAATAGGAGTATGTTTGCAAACAAACATTTGAGTATAATTATAGCAGAAAGTTGAACAAATACATGGGAAACATTTTGCATGTGTACAATCAAATTTAAATATACATGATCTCAGGGGACAAACTCATGTTCCTAAAATCCTAGCCATGCAAATCTTCTGGGACCCACCAAAAAAATTCCCCTTCTAGTTGCTTATATCAGGAGATAGATATCTGGGCCTAAGTCATAGTTCTGCGACCTCCCTCAATATCATCCTCAGTTATTTTGGAGGAATCTGCAACACCAATGTAATGAATACATGCTCATGCGGTCTCAGTGTGTCTGACTCTTTGCAGCCTATGGACTGTAACATGCGAGGCTCCTCTGTCCATGGAAATTTTCAGTCAAGAATACTGGAGTTACCGTTTCCTACTCCAAGGGATCTTTCCAACCCAGGGATCAAAGCCGTGTCTCTTGAGTCTCCTGCACTGGCAGGTGGATTTTTTTTTACCACAGTGCCACCTGGGAAACCCAATGTAGTGAGTGCACAATGCCAAAGTACTACATTTTGCAGGTATTCACTATACATAAGTGTTCTACTTTCTGTGTTTTTGTGAAGAATTCAACATAGTGTGACATGGAAAATGGAATTCTGCTAATTTGTCTGTATATGCAAAATCACATTTACTCCTCCAACTCTTTCTTTCAGAGCTTCACATAAGACTGATGCTCCTGGGCACATTGCCATGTTTATCCGGCAGCATTACATGACACCCAAACTTTTCTACTCAGCAAGCCATCTAATCTCCAAGTGTAGTGCATCAACCTGAGAAGAAAAGCAACACGCCACACTTTAGTGGCAGCTACCTGGTAACTTGGAAAGCAACACCATTAAGATGCCCTAGGGAGTTATGACTAAATATCTCAAATTAGCAAATCAACATGCAGACTCCTTTAAGTATATTCGACTTTCAAAGTGAGACAGGGATAAAACGAACCCTAAAAAAACGCACACACATTGGTTGAAGCAAATATTATTTCCAGTATATTTTTAATGAAATAGGGAAAATAGATTAGTGATATACTAAATCAAAATTCTAAAAAGATTGGCACATCAAATATATTTATGACTATATATATGTGACAATGTATTTTCCCTAATTGACAAATGACTTTATATCAGATATGCATTGCCCTCAACCAGCACACACTCCTATAAATCAGAACGCAAACACCAATCAGGTAGTGTTGCTGTCCAGTCACTAAGTCATGTCTGACTCTTTGAGGCCCCATGAACTGTAGCACACCAGACTTCCCTGTCCTTGGCCATATCCCAGAGTTTCTTTAAACTCATGTCCATTGAGTCGCTGATGCCATCCAGCCATTTCATCCTCTGTCACCTCCCTAATAAGGTAGCACATTAGAGGTAAAATGAGAAGTGATTTATGAGTAGATAGATAGGAAATAACTAAAATCTATAAAAGGAAGACATCTATGCTGATGAAAATGTGTTTTCTGTTCTATGTATACTAAAAGCTTTAATTTTATCATTTGTCTTTATTTCATTTTAGCCCTCTTCTTTCCTATTCTCCCTTAAAAACTAAAAACGCCCTCCCTTTTGCCATTCTTTTGTAAAAGTGCCTTCATTATTAATTCCAAAATATAATTCCCTTTGTTTCCTTGTCTTATATGTTTCCTCCAACTCTTCACTGCTTTGCTCGAGGCTGACCTGTGCTCCATGTCAGATTTCTCCCCAAGCATTGCACCTGCCCTGATTATACCTGACTTCTATCCCAAGGGCTTTTTCTTAGGGACCTCAGGTCCCTCTCCAGCTGAAGCTGTGACTACTGAAGACAAGGGCAGGCCATTTAGATGGGGATAGGGGGAGTACTCATTCTTGTATCACATCTCAACAACTAAGGGCATTTACTTTGTAGCTGCCCATACCTTCTTATTTTTACCTTTCTCTTGGTTTCAGAAAAATGCCACTTAACTATGCCTTGAACACCTCAGGAACTGCTTACAAATGTCCGTCCAATTTGTTCATCTGTCATTGCTCTGAGCTACCCATGCTGCAAACTGCCAATGTGCCCTTCCTTTCATCTGGCATTCTTCGACAGTGATCTGAGCCCTTTTCTTTCAAAGCATCTTCCCATGGGACAGAGACCAGACAATTCCTCATAGTCATCAACTCAGACTGCTGAGTCTTCTGTCTTCAAACTCATGTCAAGCTCTATCACACCTACATCTGCAAAAAGTCAAGAGTATTAGGACTCATTTGACAATCCCTGCCACCAGTTATTATCAGCATGTTCAGGATAAAATGAAAATAGTGACACATTTTTTTATTCCAAACAATATGAAGTTGACATATGTCTCCCTATTCCTCCTCAAGTACAGCTAAACCCTTAAGTGTTATATATAAGAAGACACTGAAAGGTAGAGGAAAAAAAAAAAGGCAAACTGGCTAGGGAACTTGAGACTCAAGACGTGGTAGTATGTTCCCTACATTTTCTTTCTACTTCCTTTATATCCCAGACTGGCTACTGGAGAAGCTTGTAGCATGGTACAGCTACTTTGGGAAAAGTTCTGGCAGTTTTTTATAAAACTACACATATGCCTACTCTATGACACATCAATTCCAATATTCAATGTTTATACAAGGTAAATTAAATCATATTTCCACAAGAGACATAACACTCATAGTAGTTTTACTCATAACATCCAAAAACTTGAAACTGCCCATGTGTCCATGAACAGAAGAATGAACTAACTGTGATTACTTCACACTGTCAATACATGAAACAATATGGATAGATCTTAAAGGTGTCATGCTGAGTTGATGAAGCTAGACACAAGAGTAGACACAGTAGATTCTATTTATATGGAATATTAGAACAAGAAAAGTCTCTGTGGCAAAAACAAATCTTAATTCTTGTTGTATCTGGGGAATGGGAAAGAAATTGGCTGGGAAAGGGCATAATGAAAATTTCTGATATAATTAAACTATTGTATAAGTTGAGTGGATTATGTTTCATAGGTATATGTATTTGTCAAATTTTAGCAGATTTAATTGTTCATTTTCATTATATGTAAATTTTGTATCAGAAGTAAAGAACTGTAAGGAAATATTAGACTCTAGCTAATGGTACCAATGTTGAAGTATTTAAAAGGAAGTACAACTAACACTTGTAATTTACTTTTAAATGCATTAAAATATATGATGGTTGGATGGATGAATAAATCTATGATAAGCAAGTCTTGTTAAATGACAATAGCAGAATTAGGTGGTATTATTCACTGTAAACTTCTTCCACTTTGCTTTATGTTTGAAATTTTTGTTGGCTGAGAAATTGACCATGTGTATGTGTACGAGTTCTTGTCTTTCAAGACTTTTTATTCTTTTATTTACTTATTCTTCAGTTAATACCACACTATCTTACTTACTCTAGCTTTATATTAAATTCTTCTTTAAGATCATCATCACTACTTTCAGCCATTGCTTCAACTATAAATTTTAGAATCATATTGTCAATTTCTACAATAGTTTCTGTGAGATTTTGATGGGATAGAATCAAATCTATGAATCAATCTGGGGGAAATTAATTTTAATTTGTGAACATACTCTGTTCCTCTATTTCTTTAATATCTCTCAAGAATGTTCTGAAGATTTTAGTATAGAAATATTGAATCTCTTCTTGGTATGTTTTTTTAGGTACTGGAAAATTTTTAATTCTTTTGAAATGCTATTTTATTTCACTTTTGTTAGCATAGTACTTCCCTCTTATCTGCAGAGGACTTGTTCCAAAACCCTAATGGATGCCTGAAACTACAGATAGTAGCAAACTATTCACATACCATGATTTTTCCTATACATACACACCTACTATAAAGTTTAATTTGCAAACTAGGCACAGTAAGAAATTAACAACAATAATAATAAAATAAAAAATACGTGAATGTAGTCTCCCTCTCTCTCTCTGAATATTTTATTGTACAATTTAATGCTTTTTTCAATGTAACTAAGCACCTACCATGCTCTCTGGCCATAAATTTGCAGTTTGAGATGTGACAATAGCAAAACTAACATGAATATCTTTTTTCTTCTTCACAGTTTCACAAATGAAAAGTTCATTCTTACCATATATCTTAGCAACCACAGCATACATTTTTTCTTCCTGTTCTAAAGACCCTAAATAGCCAAGCAATTTTTTTTTTTTAAGCAATCTTGAGAAAGGAAAGACTGACTTCAGAGCATACTACAAAGCTACAGTCATCAAAACAGTATGGTACTGGCACAAAAACAAAAACATAGATTCACTGGAGCCAGACAGAAAGTCCAGAGATATATCCATACATCTGTGGTCAACTAAACTATAACAAAGGAGGCAAAAATATACAATGGAGAAAAGACTGTCACTTCAATAAGTAGTGCTGGGAAAAATGGGTAGATACATGTAAAAGAATACAATTAGAACATCACACACAAGAACTCAAAATGGATTAAAGCTCTAAATATAAAGCCAGACACAATAAAACTTAGAGGGAAACATTATGCATAACACTCTTTAACGTAAAACACAGCAATATTTTCTGAGCCACCTCTTTGGTTTAGTAGCTAAGTCATGTCCGCCTCTTGCTGCCCTGTGGACTAGCCTGCCAAGCTCTTCTGTCCATGGGATTTTCCAGGGGAGTGGGTTGCCATTTTCTTCTCTAGGGGATCTTCCCGACCCAGGGATAGAACCTGTGTATCTATCACTGCAGGCAGATTCTTTACTGCTGAGCCACCAGGGAATCCCATATATATATTAGATGTGTGTGTGTGAGTGTGTGTGTGTGTGTGTGTGTGTGTGTAGTTGTGTTAAGCCTTGGAAACCCAGCATGCATGTCATACCTACTGCTGCTGCTGCTAAATCACTTCAGTTGTGTCCGACTCTGTGCGACCCCATCCCTGGAATTCTCCAGGCAAGAACACTGGAGTGGGTTGCCATTTCTTTCTCCAATGCATAAAAGTGAAAAGTGAAAGTAAAGTCGCTCAGTCGTGTCCGATTCTTCATGATCCCATGGACTGCAGCCTACCAGGCTCCTCCATCCATGGGATTTTCCAGGCAAGAGTACTGGAGTGGGGTGCCATTTCCTTCTCCGGTCATACCTACAGTACATCTCAATTTGAACAAGTCACATTCAACTGCTTTGCTTCAGTGGGACCAGTGACAGGTGGCTCCCATGCAAGGCTCTAGTCCTGGCCCATACCGTCCCTTCTGATGGAATTGCCCCCCTGCATAGCCATGCCCACTTCACTCACTCCTGCCTCAGAAGTCTGGGATGCTACCCTGTCAGATGTCTTGTCCTGGTGCTCCATCCAAGTGGGATAGTCATATCTACAGGGTCATGTCACCCTTACAGGGGCTCTCCTGCAGGACCTCACCAGGCCACACCTCCTCTGCAGGGTCTCTTTCATGTTCTGCCCAGAGAAGATGCTGAGGAAATGTGTGCTGAAATGAAATGACAGTATGTTTGCATGTTTTCTGAGCTTGGCTTAGGATGTCTCCTTCTTTCACAAAGGAAAGCCAAGGCAGTGGCTGGATGGGGTGGTGGCAGTGGGCAGGGGAGGGTTTCACAGAGGTTTCCTAGGCTTAGCTTTTTCTCCTTAGTAAGTTGCCTTTTGTCCCCACAAAAGACAAAAAACTTTGTCAACGTTTCTTAAAGCTCAAAATGCATCATGTCCATTTGGAGAGAACATATTGAGTTGTGAACTGACCACATTTTTCCTGAAACAGTTTTATTCTGGGCATCATTACTGGGAACCAAGCTGGTGATCACATAGGGCCCAGAGCAGAGGAGGAAGGTGCCTATGAAGGTGCTGGTCTTGGTGGCTCGTTCCCGCCACCTCTTCTGCTCCTCCAGACAGCAGTCCCACACACTACACACGAGAGAGAGAAGGTGAGTCATGGGACAGGTCTGCCAGTTACAGGGACTTACTGTCGTGAATGCTGAATAATGAAAATAAAAATAAATAAATGGGGCTGAGTTAAACCTAAGAGCTTTTGCACAGCAAAGAAAACAATAAGCAAAACGAAAAAAGAGCCTACAGAATGGGAGAAAATATTCGCAAATGAAATGACCAATAAGGGATTAATCCCCCAAATATATAAATGACTCTTGCAGTTCAATATAAAAACAACAACAACCAACAAAAACCCAGTTTAAGAAATGGACTGAAGATCTAAATAATCTTTTCTTCAAACAATATGTGCAGATGGTGAAAAAAGCATATGAAAAGATACACACCACCATTAATTATTAGAGAAATGCAAATCAAAACTACAATGAGGTATCACCACATAACATTCAGAATGTCTATCATCAAAAAATGTACAAACAATAAATTCTGGAGGAGGTGTGAAGGAAAGGGAACGCTTCAACACTATTGGTGGGGCTGTAAATTCATTTCAGTTGCGAAGTCATGTCCGACTCTTTGCAACCCCATGGACTGAAGCATGCCAGGCTGCCCTGTCCATCACCAACTCCTGGAACTTTCAAATCGGTGATGCCATCCAACCATCTCATCCTCTGTCGTCCCCTTCTCCTCCTACCTTCAATCTTGCCCAGCATCAGGGTCTTTTCTAATGAGTCAGTTCTTTGCATCAGGTGGCCAAATTATTGGAGTTTCAGCTTCAGCAACAGTCCTTCCAATGAATATTCAGGACTGATCTCCTTTAGGATAGACTGATTTGATCTCCTTGCAGTTCAAGGGACTCTCAAGAGTCTTCTCCAACACCACAGTTCAAAAGCATCAATTCTCTGGTGCTCAGCTTTCTTTATAGTCCAACTCTCACATCCATACATGACTACTGGAAAAACCATAGCTTTGACTAGATGGACATTTTTTGCCAAAGTAATGTCTCTGCTTTTTAATATGCTTAGAGCCATCATAATTGGTGCTGTTTCTTCCTTAAATTTATGGAAGAATTGATCAGTGAAGACATCCAGGTCAAAAGACTTACGTGTGATAGTATTGAAATTGCAGATTCAATAGTATGACTATATCTGCTGCTGCTGCTTATTTGCTTCAGTCATGTCTGACTCTGTGTGATCCCATGGACTGTAGCCCACCAGGCTCCTTCGTCCATGGACTTCTCCAGGTAAGTGTACTGGAGTGGACTGCCACTTCCTATAGCAGGGGATCTTCCCGACCCAGGGATTGAACCCAGGTCTCCTACATTGCAGGCAGATTCTTTACCACTGAGCCATATCTAGGACCATTTATATGTTCTATTTCATCTTTTGCCAGGTTGAATATGTTTTGAAATTTTTGTGATTAATATAATTCAGATTCTCAATCTTATTGCCATAAAGTAGCTCTATGTCTTCTGTTTTGCAAAGCCAAACAGTCTGTAATGATGTCTTATTTTAATTCTTGACATTTATTTATGACTGCTCTCCTTTTTATTAATCAAACTTGCCAAGAATTTATTGACAATTTCTTTTTTCACTTTAAAGATACAGCATGTGGTCATATGATATTTCCAAAATCTAGTTGAATGTGTATAAGAAATAAAAGTTTTCACACCCAGCATTATGAAATTCCCAAGTATTCATATTTATAAGAACAACAGAGTTTTTAAAACAAAACACTAAAAATGAAACAACTCAAAACCCCTTTTTTAACACTAAGCACTTAAATAGAGAATAGTAGAAGGCATTATGATAAGGGGAAAAGCTAGACAGAATACCTATTTGAAATTAGTGTGTTTTCATGCAATAAGGGATGATAACTAATAAAAATTCTTTCTTGAAAGCTGTCCAGTTTTCCCTCTGTGCTTCATCTGAGATAAAGTAGACTGGCCAGAGAAGTATAGAAATGATGAAGAAGTCATCCCTTGAAACCAATCATCAACCTTCGGTGGGGAAATTGAAAAATACACATATACCCCAATGTTCACTGCAGCACTATTTACAATAGCTAGTACAGAGAAGCAATCTAGATGCCCATCGACAGATGAATGGATAAAGAAGCTGTGGTACATGTATACAATGGAATATTACTCAACCACAAAAAGGAACATATTTGAGTCAGTTCTAAAGAGGTGGGTGAGACCAGAGCCTATTATACAGAGTGAAGTAAGTCAGGAAGAGAAAAACGAATATCATATATCAACACATATATATGGAATATAGAAAGATGGTACTGATGAACCTATTGCAGGGCAGCAATGGAGACACAGACATAGAGAATAGACTTATGGACATGAGGTGCAGGGAGGAAGGAGAGAGTGGGATGTGTGGAGAGAGTAACATGGAAACATATCTATTACCATAGCTAATGGGAATTTGCTGTGTGGCTCAGGGAAATTTAACTGGGGCTCTGTAACAACCTAGAGGGGGTGGGGTGGGGAGGGAGGTGGGAGGGAAGTTCAAGAGGGAGAAGACACAGGTATACCTATGGCTGATTCATGCTGACATTTGGCAGAAACAAACACAATATTGTAAAACAATTATACTTTAATTAATAATAAATTTAATTATTAAAAAAAAAAACTTTGGTGAGGGTGATGAGGGCAATCTGTAAATTTCCCTGGAAGCATTTAAGAGGAAAGTTTTCTCACTGCTATATCTGTGTAGAAGCTGAAAGTGCTGGATTTAAATAGATGACTTAAGGTTTCCTCTGATTCGATTCATTCATAATACTGAGAATAAAATTCAACTTCAGATATTGAGACTTTTGGATTGATTTCAACTCATGTACATTGAACTTCAGTTGTGAAATTACCTTGAGAAATTAAGAACTCCATTAATGAATTATTGCCTGTTAGACAAGCATATCAAAATACTATTAAAAAGCTCATGAACATGCATAGCAAGAATAGGAACTTTTAACACATCTTGTATAATCAACATACATAAAATCATATATACATATATGTGTATATGTATATATATCCATGTACATATCCATATGCCCTTCCATTAAAAATAAAAACTAGTGTCATTAAGGAAACACTATTTCCTGATTAAACTCCCCATTGACTGCTTTGCCAGACAAATGCTACTCAGAAATTGACACATTTCAGTCTATCTATATGTACAGTGTGTCCCACATCACAATGCTAACACAGGCATCTCAACTTTAAATGAGACAAAACAGAAAATTAACACTGGTGGGAACCCTCTGCCACTCAATTTGTATTGGGTTTAACACCTTCTTATTTTATATTTCCTTTCACATAAACAGTTTTATATTAGCCCCTGATATGGTGCCTTCCAACAATTCAGTGTTGAACTGTTTAAAAGCACTAATTAGCAGTTTTAATATAGAACACATATATTAGAAAAATCTTGCAAACCTAGAATACCCTTTAGGCCTTGCCATTTGTGTGTGAAATAACTCAATAAAAAAAAATACTATATTGTTAATCACAAGACCTTCCAGGAATATAATCAATCACACATGAAATATAAACCATACCTTTATAAACAAAAGAAGAAAAATGATAACTCCATTTAAGCTGAGCACAGGAATCATCACAATGAGCAGATGCATTTATAAAACTAAGCACACTTCATAATAACGATAAAAATATTACAACTGTATATGCATGTAAATGACATACATGCATTGCATTCAATTTTAGCACAACTGGCAACACATTTATTAAATTAACACTTCATCTATTTTTTTCTATCACTTCCAACAATACCAAATCCATATCTACTTACATATTAACTTCAACAGAAAATAAATAATCTTCAAGTATTTTACAAAAAAAAAAGAAATATTTAACATTCAGTGGATTCCAGGAACACATTTTTCTATTATCTGGAATGCTGACATAGCCTAATTATTTCTTTTTAAGCAACATTATAATAGCTTTCCATCTATAATTTCAAGGAATATTTTGCTTCACTCCAACTTTCACATACCTTGATCAGATAGTTCTAGTTAATATTTCTAGTACATGTAAATAATTATATCCTTGAGTGCTTTAAAATTACACTAATTCCTACACCATTAAGGATGGAAAATGTTTCTAGTTTTTGATGCATTATGAGTGGGAGATATTAATTTCTAGATGAAATTATGCACAAGCAAGGGAAAAGCTTTGTACCGTGATAATATTTAAACATAAAATGTTAAGTGTCTCAGGAATTATGGATGATTAAAAGCAAATAGGACAACATGATCATATTGTATTTAGATTGTGGGACCCTCTCCCATTTCTGCAAACTTCTAGTCCCCGAAGCAAAAAGCATCTTTTTATTTTAAAATTGTTTAACTTTCAGAATAGTTGGCTTGAACAGTAGCAAACACTCAAAATCAAGGAAATGACATACTTCAGTAAATATGTTTATTCTGTGTAATATAAATGAATTATAAAGAGTAGAATAACCTTTTTTGTTTTCATTTGCTAATATGAAAGCATTTTGTTTTCATTTGTCATTTGCACAAAACTGCCACTAAGCGATGTGATTTCTAAAGCTAGTTTTGAAAACTTGAAGGAAATTAACTCATACCAAGTTATATGTATTATTTACTAGTATAGTACTAATAGTACTTTACTATTTTAGGTAAATAGCTTTTTAAAATTATACTGAGATGATGAAATTGCCCCTTTTGGGGTAGAAATTTCCATATAATGGGTAATTTCAATTCATTCCAGCTTTATCCCACTAGTAGAAACAGATGTAGTCAAAGACCCCGCATATTTGCTATGAATATATTTTAATGTATTTTCTCCAAAGGAATAAAACTGGCTGACACATAAGTTTATTCCTCCCCTCATGCCTTAATGTTTTATAATATAGAGTAGTGAACATTTTATGAAGTACATAAAGTGCATTCAGTGTACTTTATGGGATTTCCAGGTGGTGCTAGTGGTAAAGAACCCACCTGCCTATGCAGGAGACATAAGAGATGCAGGTTCGATCCCTGGGTTGGGAAGATCCCCTGGAGGAGGATATGGCAACCCACTCCAGTATTCTGGCCTGGAGAATCTCATGGACAGAGGAGCCTGGTGGGCTACAGTGCATAGGGTTGCAAAGAGTCAGACATGACTGAAGCGTCTTATCATGCACACAATGTCCTTCACCTACAATGTTTCACTAAAAATATTGAGCACTGGTTTGGGCTGGGGGAGGGGGAGCTCCATGACACTGATGAGCAATTTTACACAGACTAGGAGTATGTTTAAAGAGGAGACAGGTTCTCTGTTTCTGGTTAGTATGGAGCTATACTTCTTTCATGATCTATGACAGGTGCCACTGTCTCTTAGTAAACACTTTCTGCCTATGATGATGGAATTGGAGTAAGACTGTAAGGGTTTAAGTCAAAAACAAAAGAGAAGGTTTGCAGTTCTTTATAAGCCTGTGATGTTGAATTATAGAACTATTATGTTCATTTCCTAGGACTGCAATAACCAAGTAACACAGAGAAATTGACCATCTCACAGTTCTGGAGACCAGAAGTCCAAAACTGGAGTGTCAGTGGAGCCTTGCTCCCTCTGCAATCTAGAGGGTAGAATCCCTCCTGGTGTCCTTGTAGCCTCTGGTGGTGGCCATTGATCCTTGGTCTTCTTTAGTTTGTAACACTGTGATTCTAATCTCTCTCTCTCTCTCTGGAGTCACATAGTCGTGTCCCCGTGTGTCTTCACATCATTTTCCTATAAGGCCACTGGACATATTGAAGTAAGAGCCCACTCAACCCCAGCATGACCTTATCTTCATTAATTACATCTGCAATGATGACATGATCCTCTACATAGAAAACCCTAAAGACTCTACCAGAAAATTACTAGAGCTAATCAATGAGTATAGTAAAGTTGCAGGATATAAAAGTAACACACAGAGATCCCTTGCATTCCTATACACTAACAATGAGAAAACAGAAAGAGAAATTAAGGAAACAATCCCATCCACCATTGCAACAAAAAGAATAAAATACTTAGGAGTATATCTACCTAAAGAAACAAAAGACCTATACATAGAAAACTATAAAACACTGATGAAAGAAATCAAACAGATGGAGACACAAACAGATGGAGAGATATACTGTGTTCATGGATTGGAAGAATCAATATTGTCGAAATGACTATACTACCCAAAGCAATCTATAGATTCAACGCAATCCCCATCAAGCTACCAACGGTATTTTTCACAGAACTAGACCAAAGAATTTCACAATTTGTATGGAAATACAAAAAACCTCGAATAGCCAAAGTAATCTTGAGAAAGAAGAATGGAACTGGAGGAATCAACCTGCCTGACTTCAGACTCTACTACAAAGCCACAGTCATCAAGACAGTATGGCACTGGCACAAAGACAGAAATATAGACCAATGGAACAGAATAGAAAGCCCAGAGATAAATCCACGAACCTATGGACACCTTATCTTTGACAAAGGAGGCAAGAATATACAATGGAAAAAAGACAGCCTCTTTAACAAGTGGTACTGGGAAAGCTGGTCAACCACTTGTACAAGAATGAAACTAGAACACTTTCTAACACCATACACAAAAATAAACTCAAAATGGATTAAAGATCTAAATGTAAGACCAGAAACTATAAAACTCCTAGAGGAGAACATAGGCAAAACACTCTCTTGACATAAATCACAGCAGGATCCTCTATGACCCACCTTTCAGAATATTGGAAATAAAAGCAAAAATAAACAAATGGGACCTAATTAAACTTAAAAGCTTTTGCACAACAAAGGAAACTATAAGCAAGGTGAAAAGACAGCCCTCAGATTGGGAGAAAATAGCAAACGAAGCAACAGACAAAGGATTAATCTCAAAAATATACAAGCAACTCCTGCAGCTCAATTCCAGAAAAATAAATGACCCAATCAAAGAATAGGCCAAAGAACTAAACAGACATTTCTCTAAAGAAGACATACAGATGGCTAACAAACACATGAAAAGATGCTCAACATCACTCATTATTAGAGAAATGCAAATCAAAACCACAATGAGGTACCATTACACGCCAGTCAGGGTGGCTGCTATCCAAAAGTCTACAAGCAATAAATGTTGGAGAGGGTGTGGAGAAAAGGGAACCCTCTTACACTGTTGGTAGGAATGCAAATTGGTACAGCCGCTATGGAGAACAGTGTGGAGATTTCTTAAGAAACTGGAAATAGAACTGCCATATGACCCAGCAATCCCACTTCTGGGCATACACACCAAGGAAAACAGATATGAAAGAGACACGTGCACCCCAATGTTCATCGCAGCACTGTTTATAATAGCCAGGACATGGAAGCAATCTAGATACCCATCAGCAGATGAATGGATAAGGAAGCTGTGGTACATATACACCATGGAATATTACTCAGCCGTTAAAAAGAATTCATTTGAATCAGTTCTAATGAGATGGATGAAACTGGAGCCCATTATACAGAGTGAAGTAAGCCAGAAAGATAAAGACCAATACAGTATACTAACGCATATATATGGAATTTAGAAAGATGGTAATGATAACCCTATATACAAAACAGAAAAAGAGACACAGATGTACAGAATGGACTTTTGAACTCTGTGGGAGAAGGCGAGTGTGGGATGTTTCAAGAGAACAGCATCGAAACATGTATATTATCAAGGGTGAAACAGATGACCAGCCCAGGTTGGATGCATGAGACAAGTGCTTGGGGCTGGTGCACTGGGAAGACATAGAGGGATCAGGTGGAGAGGGAGGTGGGAGGGGGGATCGGGATGGGGAATACATGTAAATCCATGGCTGATCATGTCAATGTATGACAAAAACCACTACAATACTGTAAAGTAATTAGCCTCCAACTAATAAAAATAAATGGAAAAAAAAAATTACATCTGCAACAATCCTACGTCCAAAGAAAGTCACATTCTGAGGTACTGGGAGTTAGGATTTCAGCTTATCTTCCTGGTGGCTCAGGTGGTAAAGAATTTTCCTGCAATGTGGGAGAACCAGATTCAATCCCTGGGTTGAGAAGATCCCCTGGAGAAGGGAATGGCAACCCACTCCAGTATTCTTGCCTGGGAAATCTCATGGACAGAGGAACCTAGTGGGCTATAGACCACGGGATTGCAAAGAATTGGACAATAGTGAGCAATTAACACGCACCTTCCGTGGGGACACAATTCAACTCACAGCACCATGGTTCAGTTGAGTTCAGTCTCTCAGTCATGTCTGACTCTCTGCAACTCCATGGACTACAGCACGCCAGGCCTCCCTGTTCATCACCAACTCCCGGAGTTTACTCAAACTCATGTCCATTGAGTCGGTGATGCCATCCAATCATCTCATCCTCTGTCATCACCGCAACCATGGTTAATATCAGATGAAACCTAAATGGGGAGACTCAGGCCTCAATTGCTAGCTAGAATTATCCTCTGGATCATCTCCTTTCTTCCTGGAAGAGTTCCATTGCCTAGAGATGGAAGGCACTTGTCATGTCACAGAGAGAGGCACTTTCCTCCTTTAAATACCAATCAGGTGGAAGAAGAAAGAGTAGAGCAGAGAGGTTAGCGTTGTTAAGAATCACTTATGGTCCTCGGTGTATCTACAAAACTTTCATCCGTAATGACTATCTTTTTGGAGGAATTAAGTTGTACTGCCAGACAGAAAAAGTAAGGAATGAACCACCCTCTCTCTTGTGGTGGTTAAAGGTAATGTTCTAAAAAGTTCTTTCGGAGGGGCTTCCCTGGTGGTCCACGGGCTGAAACTCCATGTTCCCAACACAGGGGTCTGGGGTTCCATCTCTGGATGGGGAACTAGATCCTGCATGCCACAACTAAGAGTTTGCATGCCTTAACTAAAGAATCCATATGTCCCAACTAAGACCCAGTACAGTCAAATTAGTAAATATGTTAAAAAAAAAAAAATTAAAAATTGCTTTGGAGAACTATTCCATCAGTCCACAAGGGGTGGCTTGCTTTCTGTCAACTCTACCCTGTGCCTGTGGAGGTCACTAATCTCCAGTCATTAACATTCTCCAATTCAACACGGAAAGAAAAAAAAAAAAAAATAGTAGGGAAAAGAAAAAAAAAAAAAAAACACCGTAAAGAAAGGGCTCGAAAACAATGTGTTGGGGGTGGGGGTACATTTGCATTACTTCCCACTTCAGCCTTTGTCTTCAAAGTCCTTTCTGCAGAGTATTAAATGGTGTTTGGCTTTTCCCCCTTTCTGTTTTTCTCCTTTTAGAGGGGAGAAGTCAATGAGATTTTTGAAAAGGCTTAGAACAGAAAGGTCACTTTTGAACAAATGACATGTGAGGCAAGATAAATTTACATTTTTCGGACCTCATGGATAAACAAGGCAAGCTTTGTCTGGGATTCTCTGACAAGTCATTGAAGGTAAGCATCGACTGCCCACTGGTCGTGATGGAGCCAAACCCAGAGAAACATGAGCTAAAGCGAGTTTCTCTGTGACCGTAGGTTGATCATCCCCAACTTCCCACAAAGGCCTTTCATTCCCATCTGGAGTGAATATAGGATAACCTAGATGGGCCAGCCCCTCAGTCACCAAGCAAAACTCTTGACATTTGCCTAATTATCTTTTCTCATCATCAGTCATTTCTTGAAGTCTCAGCTTCATTCAGATGCCAGGTATTTCCGAAATTAATCATGTCACTGAAAGCGGCATCTTTTCATGTAAATGGACTTTATTATCTGGATCAGAACACCCCCCCTCCTTTGAGCAGTGAAAGCCCATTTGTAGAGAAAGTGTCTGAAATCTGACATGCTGCCTTCCCAAGAAAGATTCTTACTGTTGACCTCCCAGCAAGCACCAAGCATCAGTCACTGTGAGCTTGTGAGTGTGAGCATGTGTGTGTGCGTGCATGTGTGTGTGCTTGTGTGTGTAGCTAAGAGCCTGGGGCTGGCTGCATGCTAATTTGCCCCATTGTTTCAGGGTGACTGCCTTTCCAGTATTTAGGAACAAAGCCTTTTTGCATAAGCCCCTACATACAATTATTTTATACTTACTTCAAGGACCATCATCCTATCTTCATTGAAACTATAGTAGGGACACGCCAGAGTTTCTTTGTCTCCTTGTAAGGCTGCAGATTACAGACAGGGCAGATACCAACACACTCCCCTTTCATTTGAAAGCATTTTTTAAATGTTTGAGGACCCTGCACTTCTTCTACATATGACTTTGCTCAGACTTTTTGAATTCAGAAAGAGGAGGAGGAAAATGCCTCTAAGAATTTGGTTAAGTGCCATCAAATCCAATTTTCAGGTGTACAACATTTAGACATAAAGAATGGGGAAATGAGGAATAGAAAGCAAGAAATTCCTACTTGTAGAAGTATCACCAAACTGTAACATGGTCTCTAAAAGGGTTACATACTCAGCATCACAGCACAGGCTGGGATGTTATCTAATTAGCAAGTAAGAGTGCCTGACGACCAACCAAGTCCAGTAAGGCCCCTCCTGTGTGTGTAGTGACATGTGGGGAAAGTTCTTCCTACATCTCAGAGTCACTTTTCTTTTGTCCTGTTCTTTAACAACCCAGTGTTAATGATGGGGTATTTTTCCTCTGGGAGGAGTACTGAAGAGATATTAATTACCTGCAACCCTCCTCTTTTGTGGAAATAAAATTAATGTTGTGACATAAACTGACAAAAACCAGGAAATTAAAAGTTAAGGCTGAGACTCCTTCATGATGTTTTTCCTTTTTTGGTCATTGCAAAATGAATATAGAGAGGATAATTTGCTAGAGGAAAGACTGGATCATGGAGTTCATCAAGACAGAGGAAAAAATCATTTTTTTAAATCTCTTTGACTCTCCTCAACACCAACTTGGTTTTGTCTGACAAACAGAAGCAAATTAAAAAAAAAACAAAAAAACTTGTTTCACCATTTGCTAGGGTTTGGGACTTGACATCTGGGTGGTCAGGTAAACAAGGGTAAAATCTTCAATTCATATTGTCCTAAGAAATAGACTTTTAAAACACTGGTTAGTGGATAAGAATGGTCTTTTGAAGACATCTCACATGATTTCCCATTGATAACTGCTGTTTCCTTTGACAGAAATGTTTAAGCATTTTTAAGTCTTACTAAGTTCAACATTACAGATAATGTAGTAGGGATTGTGTGTTTTCAAATTTGTTAGTGCCAATTTCACACTTTATTTAGGTTTCCTTAGTTTCTATTGATTATTTTAAAAGTATCTTACTTTAAAAGGTAAAAACTTCCATGCATAAAATAAACTACAAGGATATATTGTACAAGACAGGGAAATTAGCCAATATTTTATAATAACTATAAATGAGGTATAACTTTTATACTGTGAACCTATATTATAGACTGTGAACTATATTATACACCCACAACTTATATAATAGTGTACCTCAACTATACTTCAATAAAAAATTTTCACTTTTGTTCATCCACTTCATTTTCCTGAACCTGAAGTCTTTCTGAAACCAAGGGAAAACAAAACTGTCTCTTCATAGTCTTCAAAAAAGCTAAGCAATACTTTTTTTGTCATTTTGAACAGCCAGACACTCAAGAAAGTCAAGAATGTCCTAAATTGGAATCAGTAGAAAGCACAGATGGTCTTGAAAATACAGTTTTGGAGTATTGCATCAACATCCAAAGTCCTATAGGAAAAACAAATGCAAAAATCAACTTTTGAGAGGCTGTATTTAAGAAAGGACTCAACCCCTCCATTCTTTTGTAGTGTTTGAAGATTAGCCAAAAGGGAGAAAAGGGAGTGTAAATTCTAGGATGAAGCTCTAGGCTATAGGCCAGAAACTGTGAACATTCATCTTCCCCCCACCCCCTTTTCTGAGAAGAATGTTTCTGGGGAAGGAGTTCCATGAGGGGCTTGTACTTCTAAGGACTTTCCTGAACTTTACCTTCCTCTTCGCATCTGCCTTCAGTCATATTAATCTTGGGTTCCTGTCATCTTCTGGCTGCCCTCTCACAAATGCAGACAACTTATTCTGGTGCATAGGAATGCCCTGTTTCGCCATCTTTTCTATTTGGATATATCATTTCCACCCCATCTGACTTTGCAGCAACACCACCACCTCCTGGGCCACTCATGATTTCCATAGTTATCTGCACAACATAGGAGAATGTTGTTAAACCTCAAAAAGAATTGTTAACTGTAATAATTAGATCATAAGTTTCTTGAAGACAAGCTTCTCAAATTCAATGGCAATTCTTACAAAATCAAAGGGCAGGCCACATGGTCTTACAAAGGATACCTTTATGAAGGATGAATTTATTCAAATAGAAAAAAAATGGCATGACAAACAAATGTAACATGGTATCCTGGGGGAGGACCTTAGAAAAGCAAAAGTACATTAGAGGAAAACTGAATAAAATGTGAAATTGGCACTAACAACCTAGAAAACAAAATCTTTGTTATGTTATCTATAATATTGAGCCTAGTAGTACTTATAAAAATGTTTAAAATTTCTCTCAAGGAAAATAATTATCAGTGGGGAAATTATGTGGAATGTCCACAAGAGACTATCCTTGGCCACTAAACAATGATTTGCATTTATTTTTTAAGATAATATGAGCTGAAGATGTTATCCTTGTTCTCCTGCCCACACATATGTATTCATAGATACACAGGGATCAGGTCAGGACTCAAACCCTAGCAAATGGTCAATTGCTTTTTAAAAAAAATTTTCTTATATTTGTGAGACTCAAACCCAAGACTGATGGGAAAGGTGAGTTGTGTTTTAATGGAAGTAGTATACCTAGGAATTTGGGGAGTTAGCAGCATTCTGGATAAGAGGGTGTAGGAGGGTCTTTGACAGCAGGTGCAAATCATCTAATGGTAATTATCAAGAGGTGCTGTCAGAAGACAGGGAGCAAAGCAGAATTTAGCTCTGATATCAGTTAAATTAGTCATCAGGAATTCCAAAATTATTCTGATTTGAAGTCTTATTCCTGGACTGTTTTTGGGTTTTTTTGTTTGTTTGTTTGTTTTTAGGGAGAGGAGGATTTACAAGCACCAGAGCCCTCTCTTCTCTCTCTGCAGCTACTTTGAAGAAGTAGAAAATTTTTCCTGCAAAGTGAAGTCAAGACTTTAAGAATTGGGCCTGCAGATTCCATCCAAAGTGTCTGGAGCTTAAGGGCCTTTCTGTGCCATAGTCCTTGTCTTTAGAGTTCAGAGGATGGAATTACAAATGTAACTCAGCTAAATGTCATTGTATAATCTGATATTTCAGAGCTAAAAACTGTTTATCACTTTGGACCTCTATTTCTAGACGAAGAAGTTCCCCAACTCTTTTTTTAAAATTAAAGACCTGAATTATTATTCTTTAGTAAAGCAATATTCCTAAAGAATTTGGTAAGCTGCAAGAATCATACTGGCCATCATACTAGCCATTTCTCACATGGCTCCAAAATTGAATTAAATAGCATTTTTCTTGCTTCTCAATCATCCTAAAACAAGTGAATCTGTAGTTTCATTGTCTACCTTAATTTCAAATGAATGACAATCTCAGAGCCTAGGAGGAAATATTCGTTGTTTTTCATCTTTCCTAAATTGGAATAGTTACAGCAATATTGAGAAAAATTTCACACTTTATTCCAACCTTTCTCCAAATCTATTCAGGTTTCAGCCCTAACTACTGAATAAGAAAATGAAATAGTTTCTCTACCTCTGAAGAAATAGTCCATATATTTCAGTCAGGACACCTACATAATGACAATGGACCTGTTTGTGAAATATCACCTATCAGGAGAAACTTGGGAATATGCATCATCTTATAGCTTCATATTCCATCTTTTCCTCTGCATATTTTTTAATAAGAATGGTGGAGGAAATTCATGCAATTTAGTTATTAAACTATTCTAGGTTGATGGTTTGTTCCTGTTACTTAGTTGCTAAGTCATGTCCAACTCTTTGCAACTCCATGAACTGTAGCCCTCCAGGTCTTTCTGTCCATGGGATTTTCCAGATGAAGAATACTGGAGTGGGTTGCCAATATTCTTCTCCAGGGGATATTCCCAACCCAGGAATCAAACTCACATCTTCTGCATTGGCTCCTCTTTACCACTGAGCCAGCAGGGAAGCCCCAGTTCTATGGCAGTGTGTGACAATAGATAGGCTGCTAAGATGTATATGTAAATCCTTTCCTTCTTTTTAGTTTTTGGTAAACTCAGTCTTGATTTTACATTTAATTTATCGAATTTCAGGAATTGTAGTTCTTTAGTCTGAAAAATCTTCCTTTTTTACAGTTAATAAATTCTTCAGGATTAATTCAATATATTTAATTCACTGAACATTCTCTGATATGTATACAGTATTATGCTGAGAATCAGACGAGAGCTGGCCTTGGTGCAGTCATGCTTTTTTTTTCTTTTTTTTTTCTTTCTTTTTTTTTTTTTTTTTTT
>NC_057390.1:61630068-61632561 GCF_019320065.1 Cervus canadensis | reverse complement strand
TTTAGGAAGCATCACTAGGAACAAAGCTAGTGGAGGTGATGGAATTCCAGTTGAGCTATTTCAGATCCTAAAAGACAGTGCTGTGAAAGTGCTACACTCAATATGCCAGCAAATCTGGAAAACTCAGCAGTGGCCACAGGACTGGAAAAGGTCAGTTTTCATTCCAATCCTAAAGAAAGTCAATGGCAAAGAATGTTCAAACTACTGCACAATTGCACTCATCTCACACGCTAGCAAAGTAATGCTCAAAATTCTCCAAGCCAGGCTTCAATAGTACATGAACCGTGAACTTCCAGATGTTCAAGCTGGATTTAGAAAAGGCAGAGGAACCAGAGATCAAATTGCCAATATCCACTGGATCATTGAAAAAGCAAGAGAGTTCCAGAAAAACATCTACTTCTGCTTTATTGACTTCACCAAAGCCTTTGACTGTGTAGATCACAATGAACTGTGGAAAATTCTTCAAGAGATGGAAACACTAGACCACCAGAAATCTGTATGCAAGTCAAGAAGCAGCAGTTAGAACTTCACATGGAACAACAGACTGGTTCCAATTTGGGAAAGGAGTCTGTCAAGGCTGTATATTGTCACCCTGCTTATTTAACTTGTATGCAGAGTACATCATTTGAAATGCCAAGCTGGATGAAGAACAAGCTGGAATCAAGATTGCTGAGAGAAATATCAATAACCTCAGATATGTAGATGATATCACCCTTATGGCAGAAAGCGAAAAACTAAAGAAGCTCTTGATGAAAGTGAAAGAGGAGAATGAAAAAGTTGGCATAAAACTCAACATTCAGAAAACTGAGATCATGACATCTGGTCCTATCACTTCATAGCAAATAGATGGGAAAACAATAGAAACAGTGAGAGACTTTTTTTGGGCTACAAAATCACTGCAGATGGTGACTGCAGCCATGAAATTAAAAGACACTTCTTCCTTGGAAAAAAAGCTATGACCAACCTATTCAGAGACATTACTTTGCCAACAAAGGTCCATCTAGTCAAATCTATGGCTTTTCCAGTAGTCATGTATGGATGTGAGAGTTGGACTATAAAGAATGCTGAGTACCGAAGAATTGATGCTTTTGAACTGTGGTTTTGGAGAAGACGCTTGAGAGTCCTTTGAACAGCAAGGAGATCCAACCAGTCCATCCTAAAGGAAATCAGTCCTGAATATTCATTGGAAGGACTGATGCTAAAGTTGAAGCTCCAACACTTTGGCCATCTGATGTGAAGAACTGACTCATTGGAAAAGACCCTGATGCTGGTAAAGATTGAAGGCGGGACAAGAAGGGGACAATAGAGGATGAGATGGTTGGATGGCATCACCAATGTGATGGACAAGAGTTTCAGTAGGCTCCAGGAGTTGGTGATGGATAGGGAGGCCTAGTGTGCTGCAGTCCAGGGTGTTGCAAAGAGCCCGACATGACTGAGTGACTGAAATGAACTAGGGAAACCCATTCAGTACATAGTAAGTATTATTTTTGCAATTATTGCTCTTTCTACCATCATCTAAAGAACCATGAAGTCTTGCTGAGTCCACATTCTGGTCTAAGACACCAGACTCCTATCATGCTTCTACTGATGGTTTATCGGTGCTTCTCTGTGCATTGAGCACACATGGTGCTGTTATCATGGAATTAAGAATCTTGTGGATCAATGATTGATCTAGCTAATTGTGTGCACTTCCAGGTGAGACAATTAATGGGGACACACTGAAGTATGTCCAACAAAGCTCCCGTAGGATGGAGAAACTGTGTTACATACAGAATGATGAGAAACCTGAAGGTATTTAGCAGAAAAAAGGCTTAGAATAAATAATATAGCCTCTTTCAAATATGTGAAGGGCTTTGTCTCAAAAAGGGATTGAACTAGATTGGAATTCCAGTTCTAGTTCCAGTTCAGTTGCTCAGTCATGTCCAGCTCTTTGCGTGCCCAGCACGCCAGGCCTCCCTGTCTATCACCAACTCCTGGGGTCTACCCAAACCCATGTCCATCGATTTGGTGATGTCATCCAATAATCTCATTCTCTGTGTCCCCTTCTCCTCCTGCCCTCAATCTTTCCCAGCATCAGGGTCTTTTCCAATGAGTCAGCTCTTCACATCAGGTGGCCAAAGTATTGGAGTTTCAGCTTCAACATCAGTCCTTCCAATGAACACCCAGGACTGATCTCCTTTAGGATGGACTGGTTGGATCTCCTTGCGGTCCAAGGGACTCTCAAGAGTCTTCTACAACACCATGGTTCAAAAGCATCAATTCTTCGGCACTCAGCTTTCTTTAAAGTCCAACTCTCACATCCATACATGACTGCTGGAAAAACCATAGCATTAATTAGACTGACCTTTGTTGGCAAAGTAATGTCTCTGCTTTTTAATATGCTATCTAGGTTGGTCATAACTTTTCTTCCAAGAAGTAATCTTCTTTTACTTTCATGGTTGCAATCACCATCTCTCTGCAGTGATTTTGAAGCCCCCAAAAATAAAGCCTGCC